>NW_028145734.1:1417500-1515000 GCF_977016875.1 Pavona decussata
AGATAAGCAAATTGCATTCAGTTTCTCAAAAAACATGGTACTTGAATTGAAAAAATCCGAGGCGAACCCATGGCCCGTCAAAGATCGTCGGAAAACCTAGGGTCAGTAATGTCGAAAGTGCAGTGATAAAGTTTAATTCATAAAGTACATAAACTGTATCATGTTTTTGTCACGAGCGCGGGGCTACAAGAAAACATCTTGAGTCCTTGAATGGAGTGAAATCCACAACCTTTCCGACTCACCGTGGTCGGAAGCCCTGTTACAAAAGCATCAAAGCGGTAAACCACTAAACAACAGGCACTCGTTTCTGTAATAATTGTTTTCCCCTTTTGGTGATTGATTGGTTTGATTGACTGACCGACTGATTTTCTTGATTGATTGACTGATTTGATTGACTGATTTAATTGATTGATTGATCGACTGATTTGATTGATTTGATTGATCGATCGATCGATGCTGCACCCGCCACGAATAGCAGTTCCTCTAAATCTAACTACAAAATATATCTTTATTGATGTTGTCGTACCTGATATCGCAAAAAAAAACAAACAAACAAACAAACAAAACAACAAAAACAAAATAAAACATGCCTCTTATGCAAACTTTGGCTCTCAAGTGAAATATGATTGGAATAAATGTTTGGAAAACATACTCGTTCCTACCCGTGCGTTATCAGTGCGAATTTTCGCCTAAACTTCATGAGGTGTACTCCACTAAGTAAAAACAAACGGAACGAGAGCCGTCAATTTATGTAAACAAACCTACCTTGTGATCTGTTCTTGAATGGCTTCTGTGTTAGCCTCAGCAAACAGGTACAAGAGAACACAGCTGAAGTAGTGCGTGTGGCTGTTAGGGTAGCGTAACTGGTTTGCAATGGCGTTCAAGAACAGGTATCGACCTGCAAAGTGGAAAAAGAAAATACCCGAAAACATTTTAGATTTATCGTTAGGATATGAGTAGTTCTCAAAACGCCCTCTGCTGGAGTCACTGTCTTTGGATCATAAATGTGGTGGTAATTAACGATGAAGTGTCTGGGTCGAGCTTACACAACGAGCTAATGTGTCTAGCTTAATCATAACCATTACAATTTCCTTGAATGTGACTGGCTCAAAAACTGCTCTATTTTGCACTAAATTATGCTGCAAAGCGATAATAGGACAGTTGACTGTAATCGGATAATGTACTCGGACAGTTCGATGAGCCAATCACATTAACTCTGCACTAAATCTACCAATCACAATTAAGATTACAGTTTCTATAACAACGGTAACTCACAACGTTTTCTTTGTGAAAACGAAGAATTTCTTCCGCCCTTATGTCTGAAGGAATTTTTTTGTCACATCAATTTCTTCTCGGAAATTGGTAACAGGAATTTGTGGCGTCCGATTCGGTCTGCAATCATACAAGTGATTAAACAAATTGGACGATCTCGTAATTTTATTAAACAATCGTATGATTACAGATCGAGTCGGACTACACTCAGTCCTATTATCACCTGACGTCATTGGCGAAAAAACAACAACCTTAATTAAAATGTTTGAAAGACAGTAACAGGGCTAGTGACACGGGCTAAAATCCCCCCATCCCAGGTTCTGTTTGTTAATCTGTACCTTCCGTATCCAGATCCACGGCTAAATTCTGAAAGATATCCATGTGCGACGAATGAGTGATGGTGGACATGGAGGGGGTTCCGCTTTTACTGTGTATGTAGGTGATGGCCTGGGTACCAACGTATAGGACCAACGCATTCATCAGAGGCACATTATACCGTGTGCCTGGCTCATTAGATACCTGATAACACAGAAAGCAAAAGACAACAGGTGAAAACAGAACACCCCAGCACGTTTCTAAACCATCGGTTACAAGGGACAGACCATTATTTTTTTGGACGGGGGCGGGGGATTAATTTTTTTTTCAAGCCAAAAAAATTTTTTTCTGTGTCGCCGTCTACGCAAACAATTTTTTCCGGCTGCATCTTCCTACTGATAATTTGTGTGTGTGTGTGAGAGAGTGCAAACAATTTATTTGTTTGTTTGTTTGTTTTGTTTTGTTTTCAGGATTTTTCACCCCCCCCCCCCCACCCCCTAATATAAGCCCTCCAGTCGACACCAGCCTGGTACAAAGACACACACAACTGGGTTAGGGCATCACGCGACCTATAAACTTCCACTCACACGTATTCCGTGATCTTAATTACTATGAATTTTTGCGGCATTTTGCCCCGTGATTTTAGTGAAGGTCCTATTCTCGAGAACTTCCTGTTCACGCGTCATCCAATTTTCTTGATCAAACAAACGCGAAAAGTTGATGTCTCGAAAGTTTCTCGTAACAAGGAACTGAAGAAAAACGGTTCACTGCCACAAGGTAATACGTTTGCCAGTCTGGCAAGGAAGTTTCCGTATTTGCCTTAACCCTTTAACCCCTAATATAAACGAACAAATTCTCCTATCTTGTCCCCATACTTTTCTTATAAAAGTACTGGAGAGAAGTTATCCAAATATCACGAAAATTCACCTTGGGTGATCACACCCTTAATTCTCATGACCTCAGGGGTTGAATAAGCATGATATTACAAGGAGAAACTTGATGCTGATCACTGTTAGGGCTTAAAGGGTTAAACATACCTATCCCCGGATAAATCACTACCGTGTGACTTCTCGAAGCAATACGCAGAAAGTTATGGTAAGACCTTATGTATGGATGATGAAAGAACAGTTATTAATTCACCTGTAAATGTGTCCTCAGCTCTGTCAGGAATGTCACCGGAGCTCGAGTCTTAAGATACGAGTCCAGATCCTGTAAAATAAATAACAACGATTGTAGTCAACTGAACGCGTTACGCTATACTCACAAACTGACTAGGCTCGGTTTCCGCCGCCCCCTCGGGTCCGGCTTTCCTCCCCGAGAAGAGCGTGGTTGAGCGTGGGTTCATTTATCCCGAACAGCGGCTGGTAATCGAACCTACAAACTGTGTGCCAGATAGTAATGATAAAATCACTTTACCTTTTTGAAGCTAGCAGGTTGGATAGCCGACGCAAAGTTGGTCAGGATGCGAGGTGAATGAGCAATGTCGGTCAACAAATCAACCTGTGTTGGAAAAACAAATACATTGAGAAAGCAGTTCGGCTGCTCTTCTTGAAACATTTTGCTCACAATTGCTTAAAAAAAAACTTAGATTTTCACTTCATTCTAAACGGGCTTCATGATACAGCGATTTTCACCCGACATAGCCTCCCTCGCGGGCGCTCTTTTGGTTCGTCACGCAATCTATACTCCCAAACGAGACGTGGAATGATAATTGCTTGTAGTACACCAACAAGCGTGTTACAAAACTTCCACGCTTACTCTACTAACACCTTGTAGGTATCAGCTTCGGAACCATACCTTCAAGTTAGGCGTGAAGGGGTCTGGAAGCCTCATGTTGCGCGGGAATGCACTGAGGATAAGATTCCTCATCTGGATGCAATTAGGAGGAATGACGTCACAGAAACTGAAGTGGTAATCACAGAGGAACTCCGGGAAGTCATGGAGAAGAACCAGTAACACGCGCAGTGTACCCTGGGAAAAATAACCAATAATGAAAGATTAAACAAGTTTGGAACGAGGAAAATAGCTGTGACAGAAATACAATCCAAGTGCTCCTTACCTTGTAAAGCAAGTGTGTCTGTTTAGCCAGCTCGGCGTTCCTCAAGAATGGCGCCAAAAACTTAAACAGGTCAATTAACAACTGCTGGAACAACACCCAACCCTGGAGAAACAACACCATAACAAAGCGTTAGTCTAGGCTCTTACCACCCCACACGGATAGACAACTTTGTTAGAGAGCTTCAGCAACGACGACGGCGACGGCAGCGAAAACGCCCCTATTAAAACGAATGCGTGTTTTTTAAACGTCGTCGCGATTATTCCAACTCGCTTTAAATGTCAAATGTAGGTGAAGTTTCCTGGAGTTGAATTCTTGGAGACCGCACCCGAGTTTAGAAAGAGAAAGAAAAATTCGTCGTTGTGTGTTTACGTCCTCCATAAAACGTCCCATCAAGAAATTTCACGTCCTAGTCGTGCAGTGACGGCAAAGAAATGTACCAGAAAGTGTAATGCGCGTGCAGTGTTGTTGTTTTGGTTATTAAGCCTATTGCTTTCTGGACGTTCTCGTTGCCGTTGCCTTCGCGTTGCTAAAGCTCCCTAATGAGTACAAGTTGACAGCATAGTACATGAGCTTTTCAGGGGGGCCATAAACTGGACATTTTAATCCCATTTTGATGTTTAATGACTTAAACTACAAAAGGTGAACACACTTTTCGCAATTACACAGTTACCTTCTGTTGTGGTGTGTTGAGGAGGAGCTTGGACATAAGCAGACGGTGAGAAATCAGCTCGAGCCAGGCGTACGCGAACCCTGGTGCCCGGGAAGGCCGGAGGGCATGGAACACAGTGCTGAGAACAAAATCAATCATTCAGAATAACAGAAGTTAGCAGAATGCGAGGCAAGGTACTACAAGGGTTGTAATGAGTCGAACAGATTTCTAACTTTCAAAGTCATTGCAATTTCTGGCATCGCGCTGTGTTGCATGTTGCAATGTTTCATGTAATATGATTTGTAACGCATTTAGAGACAATTTGCTTGAAATTTGCCACAAGACCCGCGGTGATAACCGTTGCTTAAAAGTGAATTCATTTTCTTTGAAATTACAAAGCAATTATTCCAACTCGTCTAATTTGTCTAACGTTATTTGTCTCATTAAATAAAAAAGCGAAGAACATTTTTTTACATCAAAGTCGTGTTAGCCCTGACTACTTCTCATCAGCTTGGCTAACAACCGGAAGCAGTGCTTTGTATAGTTTGCTCCATTTAAGGACGTTCGCGCGAAAAAGTTCTGCCCCACAGATTTTTTTCATACTTTAGGTATGGTCAGCTAATAAGTTATTGATGTCAGAAATGCAAAAAAAATTGGGGGTCACCGACTTCGTTTCAGAGATACAGCGCTGGAAAAATACCCTGATTTTGAAAAGTTGGGCTTTCGTAACTCAAAATGATCTCCACAGTTTTAAGTTTAAAATATTCAAGATGAGTAACTGGAGACAAACTATTTTAGTCAAATTTTATCTAAGCGTATATGTTTCGTAAATTAGTCCAACTGGTGTCATCCTTGTAATTAAATGTAGCCCTCAAAGAGGACATTCGCGATCGTCACACAGACAAAAAAGAGTGTAATTCGATGGCGCGTGGACAGAAAAATAGAAAATAATCAAACTTCTGCCCCATAGATTTTTTTCATTTTTCTCTTAAACGTAGACAATCGATAAAGAAAGTGATCAATTGAAAAAAAAGTGGGGGTCACCAGACATCTAAGACAGTTATAATGAAGACAAGCTAGCCGCTGTGGTGACAGATTCCAAAGTCACGTTTTTGCGTGACAGGTCAGAAAAGCACTGGAACCTAAACGGGGATATCTATCCCATCATGCACAGCTCACGATGATTGCTCGAGTCAATGTTTTCGTTCGAGTGTGCTGTCAAAACTCTGATCGTTTAGCTGTTTACTGTTATTCTACCTTCAAAACATATACAGCTGTTTAGCCAATGCCAAGAAAATGCATCTATAGCTGTTAGCGAGGCGAAAATGTGAGAAGTAAGCTTATTTATTTACCTAGAATGGGTATGTGGAGATTGATTGTACACGGGATTGATGATCAATAAAATTGCTCTCTTGTAAGGTAAGACTTTCTCGTTTACTATCAAAACTTAAAAAAAAGCTTAAAGGTGACTTCGTTTGACGAATAGACTACATAAAGTATTGCATTTCAATCATTTTGTTCTATCGAGAGTCAAGTAAATATAAATCTCTTGGTGCGAAATAGCCGCAGGACCGTATCAACGCCTTTTCTTAAACTTTTTGATGCAACCTTAACCCGTCTAATCGTTTCACGTCGAGTTTTCGTTTTTAAAACTGTGCAACGGAAATGAATTTTCCCCTTTTCCCCTTTTTAATGCTCTCACATCGGCTGACATGTGTGTTTACCTCCGTGTATCGTCAACCATGAATTGCGCGTGACATTGCGTGGCGTGTGCGTTACTTGCGCACTAAAGATGCGCATAAACAATTAGCGCGAACGTCCTTAAACGAGACACGTCACGGTAACAAGATATAAATTCCTCCTCTCTCACCTAAATGTTTGTAACACCTGGAAGTTGATGGCCTCTAGGATCGGTTCAGGTTGGTTGAGTTCAACCAGTAGCATGATGAATATTCGGTGATAAGGAAGCTGCTGAAATTCTGTGTGACGACCTTCATGATCCTGGAACAGTACTGTGGCCACTGTACCAAGCACCTGTCATGAGAAACAAGCAACACTTTGGGTCAGTCGGGTGGTCGCTTCCTTTCTGGTAAAATCTAAACTTTCACTTTGTAAACTATTGAACACAAACAGGACAACACGAACATACAGGTCGTTGCTGAAGAGTTTTCATTTGTAATGTAACGTCACAATTTAGGATTTCATCACAGACCCGAAAACGTCGTCCACGGCCCAATAAAGGACACCAAGGATAGCGCTCAACACTAACTTTCATTTCAATAGTTCACGGTAGGATTTCATCCATGGACTCGGCTAAAACAAACCTGCAAAGCGTAATAAAAATACACCATAGGAGAGCACTGCTCAGTAGCCTAGCGATCATTTGAATGGTTTGAAGGTAGGAATTCATCCACAGACCCAGTTAAATAACTTGCAAAGTGTAATAAACAACAGCACAGGAGAGCACTACTTAGTAGCGATCATTTGAATGGTCCCAGTTAAGGATTTCATAAACAGAGTCAAAAGTGAGAACCACCTTGTACAGCATAATAAACAGCACCACAGGAAAGTACTGCTCAGTAGTCTTCATTTGAATGGTCACACTTCAGGTTTTTGTCCACAGAGTAATAAGTTAGAAGCACCTTTCACAGCACAATAAACAGCATCAGAGGCAAGTACTGGTCATACCAGCTCTCCTATTGAACAAAACAAACTCTTACCCTGCTAAGCAGATTAATCTTGGTCACGTTATTAGAGGCATCTCCAGAGTGACGCACGAGCAGCGCTATCAAGCGGCAGTAGGCATCCAGCGTGTTATAACACTTGGCGCGCGCCATGGTGGGGCTGTTAGGCTGAAAGAAAGAAAACACCAGAAAACTAAGGAGAAGAATTTACTTTTGTATCCACTGGTGGTGGCTTTGAGTTCAAACAAGCCTAATATTTCTTACATTATAAAATTTTTAACGGTTAGCTTTCAAATACATTTAAAGTAAAAATTTGTGTTAATGATGACACCGTACACGTAAACATTTTCGAGACGTTTTAGGAAACTTACGCCAGGACTCGAAAAAACGCCTTTTTGGTCAGTTGATACACAGTTGGTTCCAGGGGAGGGGAACAAAGGACTTGAAGAAACGACTTTCTGTCTGGCCAGCGGTTACACAGCGGGAAATCGCACCCCCTCCCATTTTACTTAAACAATCGCCACGGGAGTTTCCCTCTTTCCATGAACTGGTAGCTTCTGGTTCCGGGGGGGAAGGGGGACTCCCTGTTGCCGCCACCCTTCTCTCCCGGATTGTCGCCTTTTACCTCCATCTACATTGGTAGCAAACTGAAAGGGAAGGTGGATACACTCCCAACACGGCATATATCATCAAACAAGATCTATAAACTTACATGATCTCCTAGCGCTCTGTAGCTGACCTCCACGCACAGTTCAGTACTGATGCGAAAGAACCTCGTGATCAGATCATCCGTTCGAAGAATTCCCTGCTGGTGTAACTGAAATGTACACAAAAGGAAAATAGAACATCTCATCACCTGTATGTGTAGTGTACAAAGAGATTACAGAAAGAAAGAGTTTCTTACCAGAGCTACAAACGTAGAAAAGGCCTTCTCGCTTTCTTTCCCTGCTCCGGGCTGATGGCAGAGGCGAACCCATTCTCTCAACAAGTACTCAACCTTAAACACAAGCCCATGATTAGAATGAAAAACAGTCATTTTTTAGGAGGGGGACGCGAATCGACAAAACCACGAATTCGCCAACGGCCAAAGCGTGGATCCACGCGCGCAATTCGCAAACGCCCGTTTCCCTGCACGCCCCAGACTTTCGTTAGAAGACCACATGCGGACCTGTGCGAAAAATACACTGTTTTTTTTTATTAGCCATCTCTACTCTGTGCTTCTCTATTCCAATAGCGATTTCCTTTAAGGCCATTTCTTAAATCATGTACGTTTGGGGCGTATTCCTGTTCTTGGAAAGAACTAGCGATAGTATTTTTTTTAATTCTGCTCTCGACAGCAAAATGAACGGAAAACGGTTTTCTTAACATAAACAGAGTTACATCCTTTTGGGAACGTTTTCAGTTTATCCACAGTAGAGACAATTGCATCCTTTTAGGGATTGAATTTCGGTGTAATGTTATTGCTAAACGCAAGAAAAGGAAAATCGAGATATTCCCCCTTCCCCGGAAAAAAAATTCACGTAACACTGGAATTTCCAAATGTGCCCTTTTTCTGTGCAACATTTGTTTGCTCTGTGAAGACTATTTCTGATGCAAAGATAGCCTGTTCCTGGCGTTGAGAGAGTGGGATCTCGTTTTTTTGCCCCGCTTATGCATGGAACGACTGTTATCCTAGTAATCATGATTTGTCATTCCCTTAGACTGTTCACAGTCCCCTATTTTTCCGTGGGACTTTCGAGACTCGTACGCTTCGATCGAACTCCCGTCATCTTGGTTTTTAACGACAACGGCAACCTGGGGAGAGTGTCTAAACTACCGAGGGGAGCGGGAGTGGAGAAGCGCAACGTACCCTCACTAGGGCCCCTCTCGGTAGTTTAGGGACTCTCCCCAGGTTGCACTCGCCTTTACAAACTAAGATGGCGAGAGTTCGATCGAAGCGTACAAGTCTCGAAAATCCCACGGAAAAATAGGGGACTGTGAACAGGCTATCATTCCCTTTACGGACTAAAAGTGATCAACCGCTAAATACTCTATAACGTCTCAGTGTTCCAGATAAGAGGGTCTGAGGTCAAAATCCTGAAAAGGCTGTCTTCTTGACTCGACAAATTGAATGATAAACTTTAAAAGTTTTGGAGAAAATCAGAGCTATTGACCCCTCGAAAATTCTTCATTGACACCCTGTCTTTGAAACTTAACAACTGGAACACTGCGTCTTATAACGAATTCCTCTCAACATGGAAAACATTCGTGGTACCTTCTCGTGCAGACCAGGTGGATCCTCGTAGCCATGGAATGTGCCGGACACTCCAGCAGAGGACACAGTAGAGGTCAGAGATGTGGGACCTCCAGGAGCCTTGTTATCGCCCATCTCATGATGGCTGCTGCCACCGCCGACAACTTGGGATGATAAAGGTCCATTGTGGGAGCCTTCAAGGAAGGATGACAATCTGCAGATTAAAATAAAACAACAGTTATGAATTTTCAGAACCTTGACGTGATATACTAAAATTCTAACTTAGCTCCGAGGCTGAGGGGAATAAGACAAAAGAAATTAACTATTCTTATTATTATTGTTTAACAAATTGTAACATTGTCCACATATGGTCACTGCACGCAATAGTCGTCGTCCCTACACAACAAATATCGTGCGATCGTGATACGTAAGAATTTCGTGTGACCTTGTACTGCAAAATTAACAACAGCAGAGGAAAGTATTAAAAATCACTTTATTTAAGTGTCAATGTATTTAGCGCGGAGCACTAATTGGGGACACTTTCCAGATCGAATTGGAATTTAGAAGTGTTGGTTTTTGACGAGAGGGGAAAACCGGAGTACCCGGAGAAAAATCTCTCGGAGCAAAGACGAGAACCAACTACAAACTCAACCCACATATGACACCGAGTCCGGGATTCGAACCCGGGCCACATTGGTGGGAGGTGAGTGCTCTCACAACTGCGCCATCCCTGCTCCCCTGCTCAGCAGCTTTTCATTTGAATGGTCACACTTTACGATTTCGTCCACAGACTCAAAACTTAGAATCACCTTGTACAGCATAATAACCATTTTATCACGCACCAAACCGAGGAAAGCACTTCAGTGAAGGAACACAGAAGCTAATGTCAAATAACATTACTCACCCTTCAGAATTCTGTCTACTGTGAGCTATCCTCGTCAGAGCTTCAATAGTGTGATAAAGGTCGTTCTATGGAAAAAAAGCCTACTTCAGTAATAATTAAAGAAAAGACAAGAACATCTGTATAGCCAGATAAATACACTGTTGTGATAGCCTTCTTTGTAAAGCAGCTTCTTACCTCAGTGACATGTGGACTGTGCTTTTCATCTGACACATACTTGGCAAGTTGAATAGCAAAGTGCAGCGATTGAAGATTGTGACCATTGTCGATGCACTGGAAACAAAACAAAGTAGCATGAACATATCGCTAAGACTTGCTGTGTACACTACTTTTCAGTGAGAAAGCAATAAGGTACAAAAACTCCAAAATGGAGGAAATAAACTACAAGGGATAAGCCATGGATCTCATCCACAGAGTTTGCTTTCGGGTTCAGAGAGAATAAGCCAAATATTTCCAAAAGAATGGACCCTTGGTTAACTATGACAAACGGTTCCTGAGTATCACACCTGCACAAGGTGAAGATCAAACTCTCTCATGTTCAGCAGATGACTGCGGATCAGAATATCGATGGCATCCACGTTAAACTTCAGCTCAGGAGGACAGTCACAAACAAACCTAGAGAGAGGAACGGAAATGATATCAGCGAACTAAAAAGAAAAGAGTTTAGGAAACACGGGCTAGAGAAGTAATACAATAGAGTAACGATAGCAGGCGAGCGACAACGACCCATATGTGAAGGAAATCTACAATCCTGGCCAAAAATATTGGGGCGATTTCCAAAACTCATTCATTCTCTTGATACTAACTTGGTCACGTGTCTGGCTGTCCACATGGGTCCATAACCGCGCGGGTCCTGGAGTCCTCTTAGTACTATCAGGTGACAGTCACGATATCTTAAGGAGAGCTCAGCATCATTTGCTAAGGGGCCAACACCCTCAAGGAGACCTTCCACAGCCTAAGAGGCAAAGAAACATCACAATAATGAACTGTTACAAGCACAAACTCACGCGACCTTAGTGCAAAATGAACCACTGCAAAGTTATGAATTTGTTATGAAATATGTTTAGGCACAGTGGATGAAAGCAGGTGTTTCATACATATTCATGTTCATTTATTCTTCACCGGTATATTACGAACTCACAATATGACCAGCTCCTAGTTGGTTTGATAGCTCAGTTGGTAGAGCACTGCACCGGCATCGCAGAGGTCATGGGTTCGAATCCCGTTCAAGAATTAATTTTTTTCAGGTTTTTTTCGCAACAGTCTGGTTGTGTAGATAACTGCGAGAATCTTTTCTTCTATATATAAATGTGTTGCTATGAATGAACGAAACTGAGCTAATTACACATTTCCTCATAAACGTGTACATGCGTCTAAAATAAAATGGACAAAAGAAATTAAACTTCAGCGAAAAATTGAAAATACGACTGATTCATATGATCTCTTTTATCAGTTAACCAATGCACCAATCTGCCGTCTGTTCGACTGACAAACTGAGGATGCGTATGTATGGCGCAGTGGTAAGAGCACTCGCCTCCCACCAATGTGGCCCGGGCTCGATATCCTGGACTCAGCGTCATATGTGAGTCGAGTTTGTTGTTGCATCTCGTCTTTGGTCCGAAAGGTTTTTCTCCGGGTACTCCGGTTTTCCCTTTCCCTCAAAGACCACCATTTTCAATTCCAACTCGATCTGGATAGCGTCTCCATACTGTAAAGCGCATTTGATCACCTCGTCAAGGAATTATGCGCTATACAATTTTACAAATTTATTAAATTAAATTTCTTTTTACTGCGAGTACCGACCTTATGTAGAAGCCTCAGTGCAGCCATGTTGTCTCTTGCTATTCGAGCCTGCACTACAGCGTCCAGCAGGCTGTGTATGGTAACCACATGCTGATTGGTGGGTGGAGCGATAATGGCGTGAAGATGCTGCTCGATCTCCGCTGCACACTTGCTCAGGATCTGCACCACTTCCTCTGGCATAAAGGCCTTGGTTAAAAGAGACAACGCTTCATTAGCTTAAGGGGTATTTCCGACGGTGGATGGAAAATATCACAAGCATTTTCTTTTAGAAGAAATCACTGAGTTTAACTTTTTTATGGGAATGCAGACAAAACCCTACAGTGTGTCCATTCAATTGAAAGCTACTGAGAATTACTTTCCTCTTACTGTTCTGTACTGTGCGAAGCAGTTCTAGTGGAGTCTGTGGATAAAACCCTAAAGATATACAAACAAAAACTAACGAAAACGGCATTCTCATTGTTGTCTTTCTCATAGCGCGCGTTGGATCAAGCAAGCAACGAGCAGAATGCATAATTATTCATTTCCAATCACGCGCAGGATCTGAGAGTAAAAACGACGACTGTTTGCATTTCATTCGTAATTCTTAAAAATGAGAATTTCAGTCAGATGACAGATTGTACTACTATACTAACGTGAACCTTGCAACAAAAAATGGTGTACATTTGCCCAAAAGCACCTCCCCAGGTTACCCCCGTTATTTTCAATAACTCACCTCAGCATTACCCAGTATTCCGATCGGTTTTGGCAGGGGTGGGGTGGTGATTGCCTCCCCAGCGGTTGGGGGTTGGAATCCGGGTGTACTGCGAGCAAACTCTTCGTAAACAGCTGTCTGACTGGCGTTTACTCCACCAACCTGGAAATAATGACAACAGTTACAACGGACCATGATTTAATCCAAAAAGAAGAGATAGAATTCTGCTTAAATGGCAAAGTTAGAAAATACAATAATACTGTTTTTCCTTTTTGTGTGTGTGTGTGTGTGTGTGTGTGTGTGTGTGAGTTGTGAGTTTACGACCATCGAGTTTTTCTTCCTTGCTCTTTTGAAATTTCCGACTTTCATCATTCGTCTCCAAAAATCGGACCATTTTCTCTGAAATCTTTTTTAAAATACCCGACGCTAAGTTGCTCGTAGAATACAGTTTTCAAAAATCACTTCAGCTTGGAATACCAAAAGTAGTACCCTTGAGGTTGATCTGAAACATGCTTTGGTTGATTTGTCAGTTTTTGAAGATATCGTTATTTATTTATTTACTATGCACACCATCACATATACAGTCATTCTACAATAGGCGATTTTCACGATGACGTTATTTATTTTACTCCAACTACCAGAATCCTCTTCGCTTTTCCTTTCTTATTTAAAATTCGTAATCCCAGTGAGGTTTAGATAACATTATCCCTAATATGAAAGAGAAAACAACAAACCGAGGGATTCTGGTAGTTGTAGTAAATGACACTGTTGTGAAAATGCCCAATTTTATACGCGTCGCATTCACCTTAAGCCGGATCTGTTCAGGCATGCGCTCTGCTTGGTAGGTCAACACCACTGGATCACAGTACCGCCGGCCCTCACTGCGGGCATGACGACGAACATCAAACTCCTGCAAACACATTAGTGCTAAGTGACATCTGTACATGCTAACTGGTACTAGAACATTACATCAAGGCAAATCTTTGATGGAAAGCCATTCTGCTTCTTCTTATTCAACATAGCACAACATTGTGAAGCCGATGTCAAACACCTGCTTTTTATGTAAGAAAAAAAAAAAATTTAAAAATTCTACAAGCCGAAGTAGAAATGTGAAACACTGATGAATGAATCACTTTTTGTAAGTGCGCTATTGAAAGAAATTAGTTTAAAACTGCCCATGAAGGAAACTGATTCGAAAGGTAAAGAGCACACTTTTTTAATGCGCAAACACAGTATTCTCTTGTATAACAGCCTTAAACTACATTTAAAAGAAGAAGATCAGCTGTTACCGTAGTTAGCCGTTTGTCCATCTCTGGCAGCGCCTTCTCCACAGCAGTCTTCTGAATAAATGCACAGGCCAGCTCTGTATTATCCTCACTAATAACTGATGCAGCTTGTTCAATCATGTCTTTTTGCTGCTGATTTGCACCCTGAAATCAAATTGCCGGGTAAGGAGTCAGATTACCGTGCGGGTTAGTTTCTAAAGAAACTGTGGCCGGGTGTGTCGGTGGAGAGTGGAAACGAATTTTTATCAACAGAGTTGTTCGCGTAATTTGGCCACCCGACTGTAAAGAGATTCATGTGCTGACGTTTCGAGCTCTGGACTCGCTCTGACGAAAGGGGTAACGCTCGAAATGTCAGCACTCGAATCTCTTTGCGGTGGCCTAATTAATTACCTTATCAAAACAAAACGTAAGTCTTACAATATATTGTTACGACAACATATGTTGTAGGTTTAAAAAATGAATCCACTGCAGGTTAAAATGATTTCAACCTAGGTTGATTTGTATTTTCCTTTGTTAAGGTGGGGTAATTTACATCTGAAACAAAGGAAAATACAAATCAAACTAGGTTGAAATCATTTTAACTGGGGATTCATTTTAACCTACAACACATACACTATGAACCTTACCCTTAGCGCAGCCAGGAAATTTGATCTGAGATTGTTGTTGATGCTGATCAGTAGCGGCTCTCTGCACGTGATCAGCGCCATGCCTGCTGTCATGAAGCGTACCATGTGATGGGCGGCTGCTCTCATCCGGGACTCTTCAGGGTCCAGTGCAAAATCCTGCGGTGAACCAAAGAAACGCTTATCTGTGAAGTTCCTAAGTAATGCTGTAACGTCTGCTACATCGACATTACTACCCGACATTTTTCACACGCGTACGTGAGTATTTAGCTACGGATAGGACTTCTCATGCATTCAAACACATAAAACAATCTGAAAATTGCCGCACTTTATGTTCCTCCAATTGCTATAGAATTTTAGTTCATGCTTCTACTAGCTTCCAGCCCAATAAAGGAATCTTTACATACCCACTTGGAGAAGCCCTCATTAAATCAACAGCTCAAACACGTTTATCTAAAACTATCTGTATAAAGGCCCGTTTGAACGATTTCAGCATTTACTTCAACATGCGCTCAACACTTTGTTGAACCAAATGTCGGGGGCGTTTGAACAGGTCGTTCAACATTGTTGAAAGTGTCAAAATGTTGAAAGCGTGTTGAATCAAATTTAAATTGGTTTAAACTTTCATTCAACATCGATTCAACATTTCCGTTGCTCTCAAAAATACCCAAGACTGTAGCAATATAATCGCACTTCTGTCAGACATTGTGCTTAAACTTTACACAGTCATGTTTCCAAACTAAAAAAAAGAGACATTCACCAGAGTTTTCAAATTCATTTATGACGTTTACTAAGTACTTGATGAGTCCAAAAAGTTCACCTTTTTCACAATCATCTCAGCAGTTGTGAGGCAGATTTTGATGGATCTCTCCACCACAGGATGAACAAGTTCTTGCACAGCCCGCTCAATAGCTGGGCGCACAAACTGCTTCAGATGTGGATGCTGCTGGAACAATGGGATCTACAGATAAACGAACATAAGTTATCAGTAATTTAACCACTCCTCTCTGGTGACAACTTTGCTACACGAATTCTTCCAGCTTTGACTTGGTCGTCAAATATTTTATTTTTATTAAGTTTAGTTTTTGTTGTTTCAGCGATAAATATTTTAATACCAGACTCCACCTACATGACGTCCTTCCAATTCTACAAAGTGTGTAGCTTTCTAAGTTAGGTTGCAATGCATCTGTCGGCAATGTTAAGCCTCATGGAGGGTACCAGGACAGACGTGGGGCATTTCACGCGTTTGGAATAATGTTTTTGATAAAAATCCCTACATACGGCCAAAAGATGGCTCAAATATACCAAATACCCATATTTTGGCTGATTTTTCACTCTTTCAGTATACGCCGGATCCAAACTGCTCATTAATTTAATAAAAATGCTTTGGAGTGGGAATGAAAAAAAAAAAACAGATTAATTGCCCCACATCTGCCAGGATAATGTTTTATCATCTTCACTGCATATTTAACTATCGTCAAGGCTTCACCAACCTGTCCATTGATTTGAATGTGAGGAGCCAGACCTGCCAGGGAAGCCACGTTGATCTCTTGATATGAATACTGAGGGGGTGGGGGAGCCACTGGGGGCTGTCCTTGTTGGGCTGATCCTGTGGGGGTGGGGGTAGAGCTGGTACTGACAGTAGCTGTAGGAAAACAAAGATCGTGACCATCTTACCATTTTAACTCCGACGCCCAAAAAAGAGTTGCACATATTATTTTTCTCAAATATAGACTTTGGAAAAATTATCCTATAGCTTTTCAGGAGTGCATTAGGACTTGTTAATGAATATAAATCAATATTTTACAAATGACATCAACGAATAGTCAGTGTTTCCTTGTCTTTTTGTTTTGTTTTTTTGTTTTTGTTTTTGTTTTTTTTTCAACATGTTTTTGAGTAACTGGCCAAGCAGAAGTTGGGAGAGAACCCCTTCCTACTGCTCCCAGTTCTTTCCCCTCGTTCCAACTCTTACATGGCCAAGACGCAAATACAGAGCAAGTCAGAACAAAATGCTTGCAACATGTGCTGCAATAAACATGGAAAATTCAGGAGATGGAATTACACGTGCGTTAGAAAAGTACAAAATCAGAGAAGAAATGAAGTAAGTAAGGGTGCACAAATAAGGATGGTTCAAGCCCAGAGGCAAACCAGGTTTTGGCGAAAGAAGTTACATAGTTACATATTACCTGTTCTCTAAAGAAGAGCTACTGTAATGATTCGATTTAGTGCCCGCAGCGCTTATTTACTTTTGGTACCTCAAGAGTTAAGGGACAAAGTGAAAATACATTTAAACACGACAAAATCAATGCAGTCTTTTGACTCACGTTGCTTGTCCTTTTCTGGAGAAGATAGCTGATGGGGAATATGTTTCAATCGTTCAGGATCCTTTAACAGTTCTGATGCCTTGAGTTCCTGTTCAAAATTAAGGAGAAACATTAATTAAAGACTTTTTTTTTCGCTGCAAACAATTATCACACATAAACCAGGGGCGCTTTCCACTTAGCCAAAATTTTCGGTTCAACCAGTAAAAATGTAAATGGTACGCGCGGATCAAAGGGAAATTGTCTGAACAAATGATCAATGTTTGGAGGTAATCAACTTTTTCCGTTCCAACACTACCGTTCCATTTGCACAAAATTTCCATTTCTGTAAGGTTTTTGATCAACCAATGAGATTGCAAGTTTGGAACGACTGGAAAAAAGCCTTTCATTTGACAAGGAAAGTTTCCGAAATGTCCAACTGAAAATTTTGGCCACCCCAGAACTTCTCGTTACAAAAGGCTTGTTTGTGCATCGTGGGTTACCTTAAAATTCCAAATAATAAGCATTTGGTTTGTATTCGTCGGTTCAGAGGACATTTTCAACAGGTTTATTTCTGGGGAAGACTTTGCTTTGGGGAGGGCATTTGTGCTGAGCCAATTTTACGTTTTAAAACGGGTTGAACTTGGGAATAAGAAATTGAATCTTCTGAATTGGGGTCTTAATTTTGGATGGGCTCTGCCTCATTTTTGGAAGAGCTTATCTTTGAAATTAGACAGTCACCATGTTACATTAAAATAATAATAGTTGTGAGATTTGATTTTTTTGTCCATTAGCTCGACACCTACCTTCATCTCCAGTGACAGCGTATTACACAGTACTTCCACTTCAAACTTAAGATTTAACTGCAATACAACAAAGGTACAATTCAGGGCAGTATAACAATAATTATTACCAGAGAGTGCTGTGAGAGGACGGTTTGAAAGACACCCTTCCATGCTTCATGTTAATTACTAATTTAACAATCATACAACTGTGCTCCAACTCCATTGTTTAATAGACACAATTACAAAAGTTGCTAACAATACAGGATTATATAGGGAATAAGCAAATATATTTGCGTTGATTAACCTTCAAATCTGGCATCTGGTGCAACTCCACCAGCACAGACATAATAGCCATCACCCATGGATTGGGAGGTTTGAACACTTTACTCTTGGCTGATGACTCTATTACTTTAGCAACAAATGGCACAACGTAGAGCATTTCCTGCGAGGAAGAAAACAACTTGTGAGCATTGCAAAGACATGAAGCTACGACTTCATATGGGTAGAATATAGCAGTTTGTTGAATCAACAATGACCTCAGTCCAGAGGAACTGAAGGCACAAAAGTAACTACCACAAAAACTGCAGAATGCTATTGGAGGATTAACAATTTAAGAAGGTGACATGTTTGCAACTGGGTTAATTACTTAGTCTCACCCTACATCTTATGAACTTGAATATAGGCAAAGGGGATGTGGAGGTTAGGTACTAACAACAAGTAACCTGGGCAAAAGAAAGCAAGGTAAGCAGCCCCAAATGGGGAGGTAACCAAGGCAACCTCATCACAGGTTGACCTGTTTTGCTTTTCTCAATTATTGCACCTGTCAAACTTATTTCTAGTGGAGAAAGCAACAGTTTACCTGGAGAATATTTTGCGCTCAGCACCAAACCAGAAGATGGAAGGGCAGGCAAAAATCCACAAGCAAATGAAATACAGCTAAAATGTTGCAACCAAGAGGGGTGAATGAACAAGAAGCAATGTGCAAATGTGAGGGTCAAGAATCTGCTGACTGATCTTCAGTCTTCCAGGTAACTATGATGGTAGATGATCTCATATAACAGACACATGTAGTCTGTGATATGAGGCTGTTAGAGAGACATCACTTAAACTCTGGAAACATCACAATACCTGTTGTCCTTTGAAATAAGCTTCAATAATCAGTGACTTTAAATCCAGATCCTACAAGGAAACAAAAGAGCTTTAAGAACTATACAGAGGAGGAACAAAATGTCAGAAACAACAATCTTCTACAAAACTAGTTGAGACAAATGCGAATTTTGTGCATATAGTTAATCTAAACACCGCCTGGAGAGCACTAAAACTTCACTCCACCCTCCCCCTAACTCAATGTTACTTTGAAAGCCGGACGATAACTCAGCCTTTTTTCAGCGGTGGACCAACACTGATGGGGGGGGGGGGGGGGGGATGAGTTGTTGATGTTTGTAGCAGAGGAATTTGCAGATTGACAAAAAAGTTTCTTAAACGTTTTGTTGTTAAGGTCAATTACCAACCACAGTTTTAAACTAAAATGTTGTTTTCCATTATCTGTAAAATTTGAAATGTACATGTATTTTATTGAAATTTATTTTCTTTCTTTACTGTTTTGTTTGTTTTAAAACCTTAGAACACAACAGAGCACAAGATACAAAAAAGGGGCAAAAGATTATTAAATCCTAAAAGGTTTGGAATATTTTGCCCCGCAAGATTGAACCAATGATTGGCTGAAGCAAACGAAATATCAACAAATTTTCTTCACAACAAAATCCGAATTTCTGTGGTGATTTAGGCATTCCAAACAGATATCCACCAAAAATATGAATCATTGGCTGCGGCTGCCCCTGCTATTTGGACAACATTTGTTAATCACAACACTCAAGCAAGGGTTCAAAAGGTAAATAATTACTATTTTACCTTCATAAGGATAGGTTTGTTCCTTGCTAATGTTTGTAGCCCCAGCCAGTGGCCAAGGTTCTTTAGTAATGACCGATCCGAGAAATTTGCTGGAACTTTGTCAGATTGCAAAAGCACCTGTGAGGAGAGAATGATGTACAAGTAAGTCAAGCAATCAAGGTATAGCCTGCTCAGGCATTTACGTTTTCAATTAAGCTATTGTATTTAATTAATCAAACAGCCTTTGTTCTGTTTTTGTTTGTACTTCTAGAGTATGAGTGCGACTCTGACTGCCTGAAAAAAGAGACTATTCTCCCAAAACACTGACCAAAAATGTAATGAGCCCTGCAGTGCTGAAGAGCACTGTTAAATGAAGCATAAGACCAAAAAATATGTTCAAGAGACTATTGCCATGGTGGTGTTGCCTTGTAGAAAAATTAAAAGTTTTCTACAAGGAATCTTAGAGTAAACATTTCCCACATTCAGGAGATGTATGTATGACCTGCAATGCTGGGACAGGTACAAATGGACGTTGTGCCGCTAGCACTAAGGACACAAATGATGGATCAGAGAATTAACTCTGCAGTTTACATTAAAGTGCTTAAGTGAACCACGTAATTTCCTACTGAGCATTAGCGCTAGTAAAGAAATGAGAGATCACACGAGGCAAAGAAAAAAATCTCCGACCTCGGCGGGAATTGAACTCACGACCTCCGGGTTTGATCGTCCGTTGCTCTAATGACTGGGAAAGGTCAGTTTCCCTATTACTTTATAATATATACTAGAAATAGTGTTCACTAGAGCTGCCCCCAGTTTTGAATAGTTGTTTTTGAAGAGTTGTATTGAATACAAATATTGTGTATACGACTGTTGTGAATTTGACGTTTCAACTATTTTATTGAAGTTAATATTCATAGAAATAGTCAACACATTGCTTTGTAAATCTGACAATGAAATCTATGACTATCGCACAATGTTGTATTTCAACATTGTTTGTGTAATATTTGGGCAAAACATGAAAAACACTTGCAACAATGTATCTCTCGAAAATATCATGAATTACAATCTATTTATATACATGTAAACCAGATAATGTAAATCTATTTCAATCATGTAATATGGTATTTCAACTTTCCAACACCACCTCGCGCGCTTGCGAAAAAATTACCCGAGACCACCGTGCGCGTCTAGTTTCATCAAATCAGGAAACCTTCCTATACTACAAACACATTTCTTACTTTTTTTTATTAAAAGATTCCTTGTATATATACACGCAGGGAATTCTAGAGTGCCTCCTCGGGGCCAAGGCAATTATATTACCGTCAATCACAAACCTTTATGTTTCTGTATGTTTCTTTAAGCACTTCCCTTGCAAAGTTTGTCAGCTCTACTGATTCCATAAACTCCAAGTATAGCTGGTGAAAGTTAGGTTCAATGCTGGCCCTCTTCATAACTAGGTACTGTGTAACCCACAATATGTATTCAATTTGGATCAGATTTTTGAGTTCTTCAGCCTTTAAAGAAAGAATTCAAAACAATACCATTATCAGTGCAGTGTTTGCTGTGAACAAAATACCCTACCACTTTTCGTTATCTTGTTGGGTCATGTAACTCACCTTTTGCTGTAAGTTGGACTGAGAAATATTATTGAAGATGAAGTGTACTTTATCTTGAACAGCTTCAGGTGGTTGTACTATTTCGCTGGTTTCTGTGGCACCCAGCAGTGTGTCAATGTTGTTAGCATTCGCAATGGAAGGTTCCTTGCCTCTAACTGGAGATGCTGCAACATCTGATGAGAAGTCAAAATCTTAATGAAACCTCTAGGTACAGCATGTATAACTTGCTTCTTCATTATCAAGCAAACATGCTTAATACTTATATATAAGAGCCCAATAGGTGCCAAGCCTAAAATACGACAGTTGAACCTCCATGTGCGACCGCCTCTCGTAAGCAACCACCTATCCAAAACACCAAATTTTTCCCAGTCAAAGCCCTTAAGTTGGAACCTCTCATAAATGACCACCTCTTGTAAGCTCAGCGACCACTTTCTGAGGTGACAGCATTATAATTTTTCATTAATCTTTAACCTCTTGTAAGCGGCCACTTGACACTTGGTCTGATCTCCATGTTTACTGTATGTACAGGGTCCGAAATTAACTTTTTTAGGCAGGCGCCAAGTGGCGACTGAAATTTTTTTTCAGTCGCCATATGGAAAAATGTGGTCGCCAAAAAGCAGAGAAAAAAGTGTCAATAAAATTTTTCCTTCGCAGCGAAACACAAACCAAAATTTTTGATTGCCAGATGGAAAATTCTGGTCGGCAATTTTTCTTTTAAGAATTAGAACGAAGAGAACGCGTTTGGGGCTGCAATGGCGATTTATACACCTACCACTGAAAAACCACGACGAACAAATCGAGTACGCAGTTTCTTAAGACTGCTAGATGTTTCAAGTCAACTTTTCACCTTCTCTTGTCTCTACCTTTTGGAGAAGAAATGTACCCGATTGAAAAACTGCTGGTTGGTTCTTTGCTCTATGTTCAAAACCGTAAACGATCTTTCCTTTCGCGTTCTGTCAAGACAATCAACGGATCGCCATGTTGTTCGCACCAGGCCACAACCATGCAGCATTTCTTGTTCAAAAAACATGACGGCGAAGCTTCGCACTGCTCGAGCTGTGAAGCGTTGTGATAGATTTATAATAACAGGAAAATCGGTTTTATACTTCAAAAGCAGTGGAAAGGTAAAAAGTAAGTGACCAATTGGTGGGCGGCTTTGAATTTCATTTTTATCGATTTGGCTGAAAATCAAAGCTATTGTTTGTATAATGATCGTGGCATGAAATAGTTAATTGCCCGCTGGCAACTAGTTGTGAAATTCTGGTCGCCGGTGCAAAATTTTTAGTCGCATTGGCGACCAGGAAAGCGCAATTTCGGACCCTGATGTACTATGCCACTCAGATTACCTGGGACTTTTAGTTTCAACCTAGGTAGCACTGCTCATATTGTAACTACAAAAATGTATGCGATAAATTCTCTTCTAATAAGGAGATGTGTCAGACCTTTTCACGGAAGACACTCCCTACGGTTTGATTCTCGTAAGCGACCACCTCCCATGAGGGACCACTAAATTTTGGCATTTTGGGTGGTCGCTTACGGGAGGTTCGACTGTATATCCTTAACAAAAGGAAAGCAAATTTGAATTACAATTCTAAATTTTCAGTACCAAGAGCTGCTGTTTCATATCACCAAAAAATTGGCCTTGTTGTAAAAGAAAATGCACCAGTGAAACACAATCAATATGCCAAATAACAGTGCCTGGAGTATATCTGTCATGATCATCCAATCTGCAGATAGTACATAGTAAATAATTAACAAATCGACGGCAGTTTTCTATGGTCTATACTCTTATAGACCATAAAATGACGTCAAAAAATGTTCAAAACTCAAGTGGAACCACGAGCCGCAGGCGAGTGGTTTCACTGCCAAGTTTTGGACATTTTATGGCGTCATTTTATGGTCTATAAGAGTATAGACCATAGAAAACTGCCGTCGATTCTTTTTTACAATAACATGGAAAAAGTGCGAGCGGACTTGACTATTTTTTTCGTTGAGAAAGCGCGCGCGTTACATCTGACGTCATTTTTATTGTCTGTACTCTTACAGACAATAGCTACGAGCCAATCAGCGCGCGAGAATTTGGACAGTTATTGTATAAATACAAAATGCTCCAGTTTTCAAGGGAAGTAAATGTTCAAAACAAACTGAGAGAACCCTTCTTTGAGAGATGAGGAGGACTACGTTGATTTGCCCACTTTTATAAGATATGTTGTACACTTTTCAGCTGTTAACCATTTGGTTTGTTTCTTTGTGCTTTTTAGTCCTTTCCTTTGTTATGTATGCAAATGCTACCAATTCCTGTTCTCATTTCTCCATAGCTAGCCAAGACACTTATTCACCATAATCTTTAAATCTCATGTAAGCTGTGGCAAGCTTGAAGGCGATGCTCCCCAAACCACTGCAAACTTCCTCCCAAAGCCATTTATTTCCATCTTTCTTCTTTATTGTTTTATTACTTAAGGCATGAACTTTGTAAATCTAACTAAATATCGAAGTGTGAATAAAAATAAACTGAACATAATAATTATTGTAAATGTTATTATGAAATCCTAACTAGCAACCTTCCACGATTAGCCTAAGCTACAGGTTCCAGTATATTTATTTTAAATGGACTGAGGTAATCGTAATTTTAAGCAAATGTTTATATCTAACAGAAATTTCTAAAAGTCAATGGACCGGACTGAATGCTGTTTGTACTGTGTACAGAGTATTGTAAGTCTGCAAATATATTTCCCCGCCTACCCGAAGCAGTAGCAGTTTTGGCAGCGGAGACCGCTGTGCTATTAGAGGTGACTGTAGGGACCAAAGGTAAAGAGGCAGCCAATGAAACAGAAGGTCCTAGGGGAATAGTAGGACCAAGCGGCAACGGTCTGCTTACTGCTGTACTAGTGAAGGTTGAGGTGCCTGAAACGCTGGTCAGAGTGGGTGTCGCTCGGTTGAGTAACCTTGATGTCAGTGGGTCCTGGATGGGAAAAAATGAGAAAGTTACCTATATGTGTACAATGTAGGAAGGACAAAGTGTCTATCACTTCGGGTAATGCTCAGTTATGTTGGCTGGGAGGTGTGAACTCAAGACATGATACATAAAAGAATGGACACTTGAGTTATGTTGTGGGATGTCTGACTTCTTTTTGAGTCCAGTAGCAGCAGTGCAGTGCAGTGCAAAGCATTGTACTCTGGGGCCCTACAAAATATTTGAATTTATTTGTTTAAAGTACCTGAATATTCCTTCCTCCTAATAGCGGCTCCCTAGACTGTTGTCCATACTCGATGTACTCTATCAGGGAGGGTGGGAATTCCATGAAATGTGGGATTGACGCAAGATGCTGGCAGTAGTGAGGATAGTCTTTGAGCCTGTGGAAAAAAAAATCATTACATCATCTATATTTTGGTAGAGTCTAACAGGCCATTTTTATACATTCCTCCCAGAACACTTAACCTGTGAACTAATTATTCTCTGGGATCCAACCCACACTATGTTGCAAACACAAAGACATAAAAAAATGACTTTGAGATTCATCACTCAGAATAAAATAATGATGTAATTTACCTTGTCTTGAATCTATCCAAAGCAGCAATTCCAAACATGTACATCTTGGAGCCAAAAGGCTTTCTCAAAGCCTCTAAAACATAGCGAAGTGCAATTCCAAGGGCCATGTATCTGAAATGGCAAAATTAACTGATAACTCATGAAAACAAGAAAGAAATCGAAGCAGCCATTTTCATAAAGGGTGGTATATTACCTAATTAACCCTTCAAAAACTCATTAATAATTCGCAAACCCATTGACCTAACAAATGGTCGATAAAACATCACGTGCAGTGGTTTTAAAACCCGATAAAACCTCCTCCTTATTAGTATGCGGTGTTTAATGTTTTTCTCGTATGCTAATTTCCAACATTCACAAAAGCATCATTGTTATGAACTCTCCTGACACATGCTTTTCAAGGAACGTTTTTGAAGCCATTCAAAAAACTTGCAGCACGTGTTTTATCGGGTCTAAAACCACGAGGCCCAGCCGAGTGGTTTTAAATCCCGATAAAACACTGCTACTCATGTTTTAAACATTACAAGAAAGCACGTAAAGAGCATGAACCTGGACACCTTGCTTTCATCTGGATCTCCTACACACAAAATTCTTCTCAAATGGTGATTTGGTGATTTCTCTGATTTTTATTATGCTAGAAAAGGCATCTTTAATTAAAGCTTTTTAATATAATTTATCTAGGGCAAAATAATTAAGTAATATTATTATGAGATATGAGCCATAAATTTCAAAAGAGGTCTGCACAAAACTGGGAGACAACCACTTGCCAGCTTTAAAACTAAATCAAAGAATCATACTCCTTAGCTAAGTCAGCACTGAACTTAGTCTTTGCACTCAAATGCTTTGCAAAAACCTGCAAGATGTCCACCATGTTTCCATGAGTTATGGTGAACGAAAAAGGAGTTCAGGATAATGATAACGTACTTTCATTACAAACAATAATAATTATGTTAAGATATTGATATGATATAACTCACGTCACCAATCCTTGCTCAATAATACCACCAAACAAGCAGGCAGTTGTGTGAAGTTCTTTGTCTGGATATTGAGGAAAGAATCGATATTCTTCAAACAGGTTCCGAAGCATGCACAGAAATATATCCTGTAAAAACAGCGATGACAAAATGATAAATTAAAGTACATAACATCCACAAATCCACAAGAGATGCAAGATCTGTCTCTTATCTCTGACGTTGTGGGTGCTGAGCATTTCACTTCCTAATTCCAACTTCCAGTTACCAAGCATCTCCACTGAACGATTTAAGTGTACTTTTGTAAAAAAAAATGGATGCTTGTTTAATCTTATCTGACACTGCAACATTATACTTAGCGTTGTTTTAAAATAACGAATACATTCTGTAAATGGTTTGAACCCAGGAGTAATGTTATACACTGTAAGTAAGTAAATTATGATCATTCAGGTAACATCGACTGACATTTTGACAATCTGAGCGGAAGTCATCTTCAGAGTCAAGAAGATCACTTCTGCTCAGGTTGTTGAAGCGTTAATCAATGTCACCTCAAACAGTCCTTCTAATGACTGCACTCACCTGGACGACCATAACTTACATACTTATGAAATACATTCTGTAATATTTGAGGAACATGATTGTATTCTTACACATCACTGTCAATTTGAACTTACAGTCTGCTTCAAACGATGATTTTAAATGAAGACATTTTGTTAATTAATGTAAAACATGTACCTACCCTCTCTTTCTTGACCGGTGAATCTTTGAATTTCTTAAGCATCTCCAGCACCTCGTCAATGCTGATTGTTGGATTAGGTGGGTGATTGTAAATTCTTTGAAAGTATGAGTTTGCTTCATCTTCTACCTCTTTTGTAAATGACTGGTCCATGCCAGGCCACACTTGAGAAACATCTGCTGTGGATGCTGAGAAAAACAGCAAAGAAATTGATTTACAGTTACAAAAAATCCTAACACAGATAACCAACATCCTTATAATAATAATAATAATAATAATAATAATAATAATTAATATTTGTATGGCGCAAATCAGCATGTGTATATGATCAAATGAGCCTAACAAATTGTATATGTAAAAAATAAAAAATAAAAAATAAAAAATAAAAATAAAAAATAATTAAAAATAGTTATTTACAATTCTTACAGTCCTTACATCGTATTGTAAGCAACTCTAAATAAAAATGTCTTCAATTTGGACTTAAAACGTGTGAGATTATCCTCATCCCTTATTGCGCTCGGCAGTTTGTACATCAGCTGGTGCATTATTTTGTATCATTGGCATTCTTCTGTTTGCAAAAAGATCAATAAATTATTATAATCAAAAATCAGTAAATTATACAGGATCATGTGATTACTTAAAGAGCATGTTAAAAGTTAAAAGTTTTGATGTATACACTGTATGTCCAGAATAGTTTTCAACGAATCTCGGTGGAATTCTAGGGTCAAAAGAAATCCTCTTAGTATGACAATAACAGTTATGCTTCTTTTAATCTATCATGTATAATAAAATAATGTTTTTTGATGTTTTAACAGCATAACATAGGTTTGGTCCGAGCAGTCAATAAGCCAAACTTTACAACATTTCTTAAGGGTGCCTACCAGCACGCAATTTATCAGCTTGATTCCTAGACTGAGTTAAAAGTGCCGTTTGCTGTTGTTGCTGCTGTTGTTGTTGTAATAAAGAGCTTCCTCCAAGCTGTTTCGGCATTCCAAGACCTGCCAACAACCTAGCATTCTCCATTGCCGATCCGCCAATGGACTGTCCTAAACCACCCGCTTGGTGCAGCTGTTGTAACAAGGGGTTCTGCGAGGAGCTGAAACTTGGCGACTGAAGACCAGAGCTTGATGATACTGGAGTGCTGAGAGGAAGTTGCCCCAGCTGAGATGGTGCCTTCTGTACAGCAGCCTGTGATGACAGGCCTGAGCCTATGCTGCCAACAGCCCCAAGGCTGCTTGAGGGTCCCAGTGCAGTACCAGTCAGAGGGTGGGGTGGGAAAGATGGCAGCTGGGAGGTGGGTGTGGCTGGAGTAGTGGGGAGTGAAGAAGGGGGAAGGTTGAGCCCTGTCAGAGGATCAAGCTGGAAGAAAACATGCCTTATCAAAATTAATGTAAACTTTCTCCGTAGCTACATACCAGCTAACTGGGTGCCATTTAATTCTCAGTCAAAGTATGGACAGGTTGAAGGCTTGTAGAAGTTGTAAGTAGAAACCCAAGGCTTTGACATTACCTCCACTGAACTCACCTGTCCAGACAAGCTTGCTGGCAGTTGTCCCCCATCCAAGCTTCCCTGCCGTTTAAATGGAATCCCTACCACAGCAGCACTGGGTCGCACCTTGACCAGTGGACCATGGTTTGTTAACATCTGACTGATGGTGTCTGCCAACTCAGGAGATGCTTGCCTGTGAAATACAGTACAACACAACTCAGTCTGTATAACAACCCCTATCGATTTTTCTTCAGTTGAATAGAGCTGGAATAGAAGAGCCAAAACCCTTCAGGTCCCAGTTGTTCAAAGAGCAGAAAACTCTATCCAGTGGATAAATTGCTATAGAGTGGATAAAGTGTACTCCAAAAAAATGCATTTTATCCACTGGATATGTATCCATTGGACAAAGTTATCTGCTCCTTGAACAAGCGGGCCAAATTTAAAACCTTCTTAAGACAACTACCTTAAGTCAAGACCTTTTGTAGATTGTGTAAACCCTGGCCAGTGATAGATAAGGTCAATTACATAATGCCCAAAAAATGGTACAGACCCATTGAACAGTGGTATGGTTCCAATAACGTTTTGTAAAGAAATACCTGACTGTGCCATTGTGGCTCTATAGGCACCTATTAAAAGTAGTACAGTGCCAACAAGATGCCTATACTGGCATAAACGCGTGATGCTGAGCTGATTCATTTATTCCAACTGTATGCTTAGCAGATTTATAAAACTATCCTTGCTGATGGAAAAGTTTGAGTCACGAAGATTGCGTTACGTTGTTTCCCTTGTGTTACGTTACAAAGGGTTTCACCGGAAATTTTGGTAATTCCATTACGATAACGTAAGCTGCTCAATGACCTCTTTTCATTCTCCCATCATGGTCTAAGACTGTCAAACAAAGCACGATTCCTTCGCCAGGAACTCTCCAATTTCCACCGTTTTAGATGTTGAGTGCTTCTTAGAAGTTATACTTTTGATTTACCGCTTCAAAATGTTTAATTTTCCATTTGAAAACAGCACACTTGAGTCCACAACATGTTAACAATATGGCAACACAAATTTAATCTGAGATTAATGAATAAATCAAATGATGCTTTGACGTCACACAAGTTGGGGTGAGTGGGTCCCCTCCCTCGCGATAGACACGACAAGAATGGATTTTGATTGGCCGGCTTTTGTTGAAGACAATCAGAACAATACATCCCTAGTAGGAGAGGGCAGAGTTTAATGAATAAATTAATGTCCCGATTTGTAGCTACTATGAAGAAAAAAAAGAAATCAACCCGTTTTTAGACACAGTATGCCCCTCAGGGCATCCTGCGTAATACTTTTTGTGAAGAAATGCCTGAGCTGTTTTTAATCCATAGGTGCATATGGCCCTAGAACAAAACAGGTATTTCGTTGCAAAAATTATCAGTATCGCAACACTTTTTGTCAGGTTCATTCCATGTTCTCCCATGGAGTAAACGCCCCTTTAGAGTCTTTTCCTTTTCAGCAAGTGAAATTCAAGAATAGCCAGCACCTACTTTTACCCGATGGCACTTATGAAAAGCGGATTATGAAAATTAAGCTTGTCTCAATAGATGTGGAAGAGCTTTCAAGAAGTCGTACACCCTGTACATGTAACATCCTTACCCCACGAATGACTGAAGGCAAGAAAGCATAGTGACAACTGTCTCCTGTGGCAACTGGACACTCTTGGGAAGTTCTTTATCCAAGCTCACACCCAATAAATGGGGACAACGTCGTCTCAGGAAGGTAATACAGGCTTGAGCAAACACCTCCTGTTAGAAGATCACACCATGAGCCAATAACAGTTGTTAATAGCCTTAAGGGGTTAAAGTTAATGAAGGACAGATTTGAAAACATTTTCTATAATTATTATTTGGCATTACCTGGTGTTCCTTGAGTTTGTCTTTTAACCATTTGTCCAGCTTTAGATATTCACGACGTGATGCCAAAGCGGCAAGGTCAATCACAAACACAAATGGAGAGCCATTCAACAACATTGACAGGGCCTTAAGCAACAACAGAAACAGATGGTGAGTTACAGCCAATAACAGTAAAATGTGTTCAGTTTGGAGTATGAGGAAAAATTCCAAGTCTGAGTTGATGCTACAACTGACCCTTTGCGATTCACCATGAGTCACCCTTGGGAGTTATAGCATCTCACTGGTGTAAAAAAGGTTGTAAGTTCAACTCTATGGAGGATTGTCCAATACTGTTGGCCTGATACAACCCAAAAAAGCCATCTTTCGACCTGTACAAATGAACTAATTTTGTCCATCATTTTGAACTATAGATGGCTTGAGAACGATACCATCTATAGTTCAAAATAATGGACAAAATTAGTCTATTTGAACGGGTCAAAAGATGTCTTTTTCGGTCATATCAGGTTAACAGTATTGGACATGTATGAGTCTACCTGGACCAGGAGAGAAAGGTGTTAAATACTGAGAGCATAATATATATACAATCTAAGCAAATACACAAATACACCTAAGTAAGGACGTCATAGTCGCAAAAGCAAAACATCTGAGGTGGATATTTCTTGAAGCTACCTCTTCCAAATGAAAACACCAAATGGCTTTGACAATGCACAGAACTAACAACAACACACGATAGATAAGCAAGAGCTTATTATTATCCTTGTCTTGATTTAACAGTACTGATTTACCTTCAGGTCTTGAGCTACATCCAATATTCTTGATAACCTTCCTTGATCCATGTCTCCTTTCACATACCATTCAGCCATGGCCTGCATAACAAGTTGTCGAATTGATGCTGATTGGCCCTGTGGAAAAAGCCAACAGCAGAACTGTTAAGTCTCCTGCAGAGAGGTAATTGCCCATTGCGGTGTTCAAATGGTGACTGGGGACAAGTTTTTAAATTTTCATTTAATCAGAAATTGAAGTCCATCACAAGAAAGATCACATTTACATGTAAAATTAGTCAGTTTAGTATCAAGTTTGAGGTTCTGTCATTAGATTGCAACCATGTAGAAGGCTTTCAAAAATTGGAAAACTTTGGGGGACACCATCTCAGAATTAGGAAAAAATTTAGGGATGCCGCCTCAGAATTCTCAGAATTAGAGATATTTGTATGGAATTTGGGCGACCTTTGGCAGGTCGCAGCATGGTTACTACACAATAAAACATACAAAACTTGGTAAACTTACTAATTTGTATGTGATCTTTCTGGCAACAGGATTCATATTTTCATATGACACAATTTGAACAATGTGTAATCCAGAGCCCAGTCCCTTTATGGACTTCGGAATGGGCAATTGGTTATTAGCACTCTCGGTCTGGTTATTAGTACTCTGGGTCTGGTTATTAGAACTCTGGGTCTGGGACAGCCAAGGCTTGGCCATCTGAAGTATTGACAGTTTTCAGAATTGCTTTACAAATATGTCCCCAAGTTTACTGTCCCAGTGGAAGAGCTTACATCTGTACATACCAGGCATGTCTGAGATGATTGGTTGTTCAGCAGAGATGAAATAATAATCGCGCAATTTCAGCTCTTTTTGTGACTCGGGAGACTTTTTTAAAGCTACTAAAGACAGCTCTCACCAGTGAACATTCTTTCCCTTTGACAAAATGTACTTTTCTGTGATGAAATTCGTGATTTCTGTTCTTACTACTGCTATCCTTTTCTAACAAACTACATGTAAATTGGGTGCAAGTTACCACCAAACAACAATGAAAAAGCTGATGGATGCATTATTCAGTCAGTGACACAGGTATACCCAGAAAAAAAAAAAGAAAATCTGAGTCCTCCCAACAGGAGTCAAACCTACAGTGTATGACCTTGCAATTTTATAGTTCGGATGCTCTACCACTGAGCTACAGGAAATTCATGGGAGGTAGGCCACTGGACTTCATAACTTACCTGTCCATGCCAGACATAGTGAAGAACACTGCCAGAGTTAGGATGATTTGCGAGAAACACTGGGATAAGTTGTGACACAAGCTCATTTCGCAGTGAATGCCACAGTGGCTGAAAATGAACAGCAAAGTAATATAATAAGTCTTGCCGAGACTGTTGCCTTTGTTGATGAAACTAGAGACAAGTGTGATATTTGGAACTGGAGCTTTTGCTATAGTGGGTTTTCAATAAATTTAAGACTTTAGGGCAAAAAAATTAACTACTAACAATTAACTATTATGAAAACTGAAATTTTGAAAATTTCATGGAAAAAAAAACACTCCTGGCCCCTTAAAATCACCTGTTTTAGCTGCAACATCACAATTTTGTGATTTCCAACCAATACATAAAAAAATGTTGATGTTGGAAACCTGCAAACAGAATTACCTTCAGCCTTGCTAGGAAGATAACTCTTCTGGCAGTGTGAATCAGGTACACTAGCCAAGACCACAACTTTGCCAATGATAATGATATTCATTCCCTTGCATTGTGAACAATTGAACAATTGTTAAGGCATATACTGTGTTACTTACATTGATCTGCAGTAACGCAAGCAGAAGTACATCAGGGCAATGCTTCAGAGGGAAAGCGAACAAGGATTTGACTGTCTCATAATGCCCTGCCTCGGCCAACCTCAGGAGTGTTTCAGAGAGGTTGAGGGACTTCCTACAAGGAATCAAATTAAAAACCACAACTTAATTTCCAACAAATATTGGTTTACAAAACAGTACTTTTGCTCTAAACGTTTGTGCCATTCTTTGCTACATAGAAAGCCACAGAAGCCCCAAATGTTCAAAACGTCACTTGTTTGTTTTTTTTTTTTTGTTTGGAAAAAAGTTGGAGAAAGCCCTTGAACTATCTTCAACAGGTTTAGCAGTTACCATGTGGCTATCTCTCTGTTATCATCCTCTGGTGCAGTCTTAAGCAGATCTATCACTACTGGATGACAAGGGTAGTCAGCAAAACAGAACACATCAGGATTGGACAGGACTTGCTGGATCCAGGACAGCTACAACAGAACAGGATACTTGAGTCAGCTTTGCTAAAACGATTTTATATATAGCCATACAATTATTGGGACAGCACACTTTAAAATTGTATTTTGTAAACTGGCATATATTTGAACATAATGTCACACGTTTGATTACCCAAGCCTGATAGACTGTGATCAGCTATGTGCAAGCTTCCTTTGAGGATTTGTCTCAGAATATTTTTGGAGGATATGAGATCTTCCAACATTTCAATTTGCTAATTTCTGTAGCAGTCTAGTCCTTTGTTGGGTATTAAGAATTGTCTTTGGGATCAAGCCGACCATGTTTCCTGGTACTTAGCTTTTGCTAAAATATCATGCTGGATTATGACAATTAGGTAAAAATAATTTTTTTGTCTTCTCTGGCAAAATAACCTTTAAATTACTAACTACCAGTGATACAGCCTAGAAAATATACTAATAATATTAAAAGTTTCATTCCACTACAGTTTTTACAATAATTATAAGTGAGCCTCATGTGGCAATTGCAGACGCTTCACTTGCAAGAAAACAAAAGAATTTTGACAGCTGAAAGCATGGAGTAAAATCATCAATTATTCAGGTTATTACTGCGCCCTTAAAGAAGACATTATGGGTTTTCAAAGTTCAGTGCAGATTATATCTCTGCAATCCTTACCTGGCCCTCAGTATTGGTCCAAGTCCTATACAAGACATCCACTGGGAAAATCTCCATCAATCCCCTGTGGCAAGCAGTGAACAGAAGCTGGAGTCCTTCACGATTCGGAACATGAAATTCAGGGTAGTCGAACTCTTGGATCACCTGACGCCAACTTAGAAGAGGAATCTTATAAAGAAACAAAACAGGATAAGTGACAAGGCTACCAAACTAGCAGACTGTTAAACTGTATTATTCAGTTTGTTATAAGCATGCAACTCAAAGAAAAACTTCACAGTCCTTGACAGGAGTTAAAATCATCACCTCCACATATATATGTAATTGCTCACAAAAGTTTGAATTACATACCAATTCTTTCAGAGCCTGGACAAAAACTTCTACATTCCATGTAGCAGGCCCTGGAGTTAGTTCACTGAGTCCAAGTTTATCCAAAGAAACTGAGCTGTTGCCATAATTCTGTAACATAACAGCATTTAGGAATTAATCAGTAATAATGTCTTACAGGTATATAGTGAGTACTCTACCCTGAAATAAAAGAAAGAATCTTATAAGATGTAAACATATGGTAGAAAAAAATTATCCGTGACAACCCCGACACAGATCACTGCCTTAAGTTGGTAACTGTTACATTAACGTTGTTAGTGGAAAGGGCCCTACACCATAAAACACCAAAATGCCTAGAAATGGCCACAGAGGCACCTCAAGGTTTAAATTATCAATGATTATGAAAAATATTAAAACTCCAAGCACGTCTTCTAATTTTTTTCTATCAACCTTATGCCACGTCATTATCACAGTGCCATGTACATAACAAATTATTATAATAAATAATTCATTGTTATTATAGTTTGAGGAGGCCTAATCACATATAAGCTTTATTGTTTCTTTAAAAGGTCTCCTCACCACTTTTTAACTCGTGAATGCGCGTAGCGCAATGAACGAGTTATAGCGATAGCTGACTGTTGACTTGGTTGGTTGGTCGGTTTTGTCGTTAACTTTCGGGCGTGCACAGTGAATGAGTTTTAAATTCAATTAGTGGAAAAAACACGCGAACATTTATTGTTCACGGCGCATCAGGAAATTCTTATTCAATATGTAGAGAATAATTTGACGATCATTTAGTGCAAGAATGGAGATTTTTCGTTCAATCTGAGTAAAGTTACAAGTTTTTTCAGTTTTTCAGAAAGTCAGGGGTCCTAAACTCAAATTAGTGAAAAAAAAAAAACATGAAAATTTTTTTCACGACGCGTCAGAATTCTCTCATTCATTCTGTACAGAATAATTTGACAATCATTTTAGGGTAAGAATGGAGATTTTTCGTTGAATCTGAGCAAAGTTGTAGGTTTTTTTCGTTTTTTCTAAGAAGTGCGGTTTCTTTTAAGAATTAAAAATAATTTAATTTAGAAATAATTTAATTAAAAATAATTTAATTTGTCAGTATTCACGCGAAAGCGGAACGTGCCATGTCACGCATCATTGACGTCGTAAACAAAATTATGCAAATTTCTGGTGAAATGAACACTTAAAGGTCTTGTCAGCTTTCATAGAGGTTTCAAAGAGAAAAAAATGTTTCATTTTCGAAATTTACAACTCGTAATTTATGGGAAAGCAAAAGGACGTGGTCGATAAATAATTCTTATTTAGCAAGAGCTTGTCATAGTTCATTATTTTTACTTGAGGATTGCGTGGATTGAACTCCAAAGGAAAAATTTCACGCATTTATGTCGGGCATGAAATGTAATGCGATACTTTGTTGAACAGATTTCCCTTTGTGAGATCGGCTTGCCCTACAGTATTATAAATTTTGCAATTTTAATTCCCCAAAAAACTTCACTTGCCCATCGGGCAAGTGATGGTTAGAATCCACTCGCCCGATCGCAAAATCCAGTAGCCCCGCACTATCGGACACGAATTTGCATGACGTAGCTGCACATGGCGTGCTTCTATGAACTTTGAACTTATCCAATCTGTAGAGAATAATTTGACAATCATTTTTATAGTACAAGAATGGTTATTTTTCGTTACATAATCGGGCAAAGATATAATTTCTTTTAGCTTTCAAGGAAGTTTCCGTAGCCGTCTAAATTTCAATTACTATGTGTCATCTGCATTCACGAGTTGGCTCACAGGAGCCTTTGATTCTTTATATTTTAGTACATATAATTGTACTTGTATGTCCCATGAGGTAACTTATTTCGCATGGCAAAATAAATAAATAAATAAATAAGCATGAAATAAGTGGAATGAAACACCATCAAGTTCAACTCTACCTACATGTAAATATTATTAGTCACAAGTTAATTCTGTACCTGTATAGTAACATGTTCACCCAGGCCAGACACTGTTTTAACCATCACTCCTGCAACAAAGAAAATGATAGCACATAAAAATGGATATCTTGGTATACAAATAATTTCTTTCATTTCAAAATATAATTTATTGATTTCCATTAAAATGTAAAGGTTTAAATGAGTCAAAATATAATATTATTTGAAATCTGCTCATAATTAATAAAAGTTTTTCTCAAATAATAAAAGCTTAGATTGTTTTAATTGTAAATTGCTCAAAATGAACTATCAATGATTTTCGCCACACAAACTGAGCAAACAGTGAGTTCTTGACATCTTGTAAGAATTCTTACCAATGACTCTGGCCACAGATGCTGGAGTGATATCTTGAATACCAAACTGGAGCAGAGTATCTTTACATTCATCAACACTACAAGAAGGAGAAAATTACCACATGAAAATACGAGTCAAGTGAGGGGTGATCAGCATAGACTGGAGCTGAGGAGAGGATGGCTCAGTAGAGAAGCTTAGCAAAGGCAGACAGCTGAAGAATAGTGTGCAAGACACAAGAGCAGCCAACAGTCAACACCCACAATTGTGTAGTCTGTGCAACAGAAAATGCCACTCCCAGTGTGGGCGTCTACAGTCACACCCAGAACTATTCTTGACCAGCGCCTCCTGCAAACTGAACTTTTCAGGCACAGATCAACAGATGCCGACAATCAGTCAAGCAGACACTTATTAAGGCTTTTTTCCACACACCTGTTCAAATTCACTTTTGAAATAATATTACACTGTAATAGCAGAAGACTGGAAGCTCTTGCAGAGTCAAACAGTGGCTCAAACCACACTGTCTCAAAGGGAAACAATATTATGAAGACCAGCAAACTACCTTGCACAACTGCAATATCCTATTTCTTGCATAAGGTCAGCTAAATCATCCTCCATCTAGACAAAAAGTCAGTAAATATATCAATACACTATCACACAATCAACACTAAAACAGAAAAGAAAGGATTTTAATGCAGGGACTGAAAACTACACTGCAAGGGTCCCAGTTTACCAGGTTGTTATTAAACTTCAACAAAGCTGGCTGCAGGAAGAAAGCAATTCCATGGATGCAGCCTTTTGGTCATTTTTAAACTCTCAGAAACCCGTCATCTTCTCTGGACTTGCCAGGCACAATGGCCAACAGGCAGTTCCTTATGACAGCCTGGCTAAACACATCCTTTTGTGGTTCTACTATTACTTAGCACACAAATTTTTCTTTAATTTCTTCAAAATGTGGGAATCCATGGAATACCCGTGGTGGAATCCCAAGGCCATAAATGATAAGTGTTGAAATGATAAGAATTCAACCCATGGGCACTAGGTCGAAAAATCCCGAGCACAAACCCTTTGTCAAAGATTTTACCTCTAACTCTAGATCAGACTTACCACAGTTTTGGAGGGGTTTGACAGTTCTGGGATAAGGCTGAAAAAAAAAAAAAAAGAAATTTACGAAATCAGGAACAACACTTTAAATGACATTCAAACTATTGAAACATGCAATGAAGATTAATTTTGACAAATCTTACTTCTCTGGTGATATGTCCTGTGACTCTGGGTAAAGAAGTGGTGCAAGAACTACAGGAACACGTTCTTTAGGAAAATCTGCAGCAAAGAAAATAAACAAATTTTAAGATTTAGAAATTTTTAAATTAACAAATGAACTTTAATTTACCTTTTTTTTCTCATAAACGTAGCCCTGCAAACCTTTGGAAAAGACTTAAAGTAACCAAGTCAAGGCTAATTTAAGAGAGATCAACTTGAAAACTGATTTTTTTTTTCAAGCTTTCTCTGGATACAGACAAGATATACTTGATATCACAAGACATACAAGCTAAATGTAATTAATAGGGAATCATACTTCTTCATGCTGTGCTGTAACAACGGAGAACATATAATATAGACTATTATTTAAAAACACAAACCTTTTTTCAATGTTTCCAGAAAGGCCGTCACTTGGTCATCTCCCACTCCAACCTGTTCCCTTGGGCCGTGTATCACATGAGACAGAAGACGATGCAACACTTCTATGGCAACATCAGTCAGTCCCCCTTCCTGAACACCTCCAACATCTGACATTCACAAGATAATCACAAGTTTAGCAATGATACATGTAGTTATCGCAAAAACTGAACTGGAAGAAGAAGCACAACAGTTCTTCTTATAAAGGCATCGTTGTCAAACATTACAAATTAAATCATTAACAGCCATTCTCAAACTCATTAACAATTCAAAAAGGGAAAACAAAGGAAATCACAAAACCGTGAAGTTTGGAAGAGTGATCTTAATTATTATCATAAAATTTGGTGACCTTTTGCCTTTTTATTAATGGTTTAACAAGCTCTACATCAAACACTCAAAAGAGTGGTTCATCCCATTTCCAAATGACTCAAAGTTGCTTTAGAAAAACTCGGCTGTGTCTGGGCTTTTTTAACCCACTTCTCACTATTTGGACATCAGACAAAGCACTCTGTCTTCCTCGTGTCTGATATATTGTAACATAACAGTGCAGAGAGGAAGGATCTTGTTTCAAGCATGAACCAGTAGAATTGAAAATTGTGCATGATTGCAAGTGTTCCTTAAACAATGTACAACAAATAAATCTGCAAATATCTTACCTGCATCTATGTAGGACCTTAGAAGATCAGGTAACCTGTGTTTTACAAACTGACCGGCTGAAAGAAAATGAAATCAAGGTCAAAACTAAGCAGGGGATGGTATCTAAACTATTAATAAACCTAGAATAATAAGTAATCTGATAGCTAGAAACAGAAACAATATCATCCCAAAATATTGCTTTATAATATTGGACAGAATTGTTGAGGATTTGAAGACTCCATCCATTGGATAACTGAACCTATTCAGGAGAAAAGCAGCTTGTGTAATATACTTTTATCTACTGAAATAGGAAGTCATCCTTGGGATTGAGAATCCAGTCTTCCAATCCCAAGCCCTAATTATGTAATCCATACCATGATTTTTTAGCTCTTCATTTGAGGAACTTAGAAGACTTAGACCAAAGATAACCTGAGAAAAAAAATACAAAATCGTGACATTAGAAAAGAGTTTCAAGGAAGGGAATTGTTGTTGTTATTCGAAATTAATATTTCAATATGTTGATTGTCACCGTACTTAAATGGTAAAACATCCAACTCGCTTTTCACTGTCATGCCACATCTACTGTATACCCAATACATAACAGTACTCCGGTCAATGTTTTTATTTGGTAACATCTAAATTTAGTGGACACTATAAGCAACTTTCTCTTCTGTCAACCATATGCCTTCTATAATATTATTATTACATCGCATGCCGATTTTTGGTTTCGATTCTTAGCTTTGGCAACAGTTTTTACCTTGATAATGGACACGTAAATAGGACTCAAAAACATCAAAACATTCTCTGGGATAAAATGTGGAAAACAAACTTCCGTCTTCCTGTCTGAAGCCTTTAACAGTTAAAGATGGAAAAAGCACTTCTTCCATCTTTAGTTGTTACAGGCTTCAGATTGGAAGCCAAAATTAAATCTTTGGTTTCTAACCATTTTAAACCAGATAATGTTTTTAATTAATTTTTTATTTTGATTGCTGCATGAACTCAAAAACACACAGTGTTACCTTGCCAGCTGCAAGACCAAAAGTACTCTCCTGTGATTAATACAAACCCAAATTTTGTCAATAAATTCTAAAATAAGCAGAAGGTGTTATTCTCACCTCTTGAACTTTGTTCAGCTTGAGCACCCTGCTCATGTTAGGAAGCAGCTGTGACGACGGCCTCAGAGTACGCTGCTTGTGCTCCGGTGTTTCAATGGCAAAACACAAAATAGACGAAAAGTTGGGTTTTGAGACAAGCATCTGGCATTCTTGTATGAGAAATTGGCACTGGAAGGTAAACAGGAAAGTACTTTAGACAGCACCTTATCAGGTTATTTTGTCGTCAATCTTATCATATTAATACATCAAGAATTAAGTCTGAGGCTCGGTTCAAGCTTCGCAAAAATAACATGCCAAATCAGGCATATATTTTCAACAAAACATTTCACACCACTCTGCCATTAATTTTAATAGACCCATTTTGATTTCAGAAATCTTTCAGGAAAAATTATTGAAAAGAAGAGTTTTCCTCACACCTTAAACACTCAATAAAAATGCCTGTTAAGTTACAATATTTTTCTAAGAAGTTCACAACATGACTTTAAATTCTCAAAAATGATACCAAGGTTGTGAAGGGGAAGTAAACATGGCTTTTTTTTAAAGGATTTTGCAAAGCCTACTAATAAAATGGAAATTCATCTTCTTGAAGAAAATTATCCTCATTAGGGCAAAAAACAAAAGAGAAGACTGCCTTATTGTACACAAGACCATAAAGAAGGGAACTATTTGTTGATACGTCTGTCTGGCTTGGATTAAATTGACAATTAAGATGTCTACATAGCAAATGCAAATTTACGCAACTTAAAAATGCCACACTTTTTTTTTGGCCAAAGGCTTGATTGCAGCAGTTTGTCTGAAATTTAGTCGTTAAATCCTAAAGAAGGTTGTGCTTTTGAACAAAGGTGAAAGAGGTTTACATTATTTTGCAATCCACCTGCCTTTGTACACAAGTTATGTCAGATACAAAGCAATATTTGCTGGTTGCCATCTTTTAATAAAACCACTGCAACCACTGCAAATATTTTTAAAACAATCATCCCTTACAATCGTATGGAATATTGCCTGATACCTAGCCATAGACGGAGTTAACTAACATCGGGGGATATTCTGCAAGATTGAGCAGGATAAGAAAATAATGCTTTGTTATTCAACATGTTGATAACAAAGCACAGTTTTATCGCAAAAAGAGCTAGAAATAGTCTCTATCTGTTACATGCTTCCCTTGATGTACAGAATTACATATATCACAGATTACTATTCAACACATTGTAACACTGCCCAAATCTCTGCCCAAATCTATTATAATATAATAGATTTGGGCAGTGTTACAGACGAAATTACATGTATCACAGGATATCTGTGGTGTAGAGACAATGAATATTGAGTGCACCATGACTGCACACAATATTCATTGTCTCTACACCACAGATATCCTGCGATATATGTAATTTCGTATGTCAGGAAGAAATAGCAGAGCGCTTTTCACAAGTAACGACCTCTGATGATCGTCTATAGCTTTCATAAAATAAAACTGTGCTTTATTATCAATAAAATTAATAATAACACAATTATCGTGCTCAACATGGCAGAATATCGCCTGATTTTATCCAAGTCAGCCTACGTAATGTTGGCTAAGTGTCAAGCAATATTCCACATGATTTTTTTTTGCAGGACATTAAATATCTGTTGTGCACAGAAGACAAATATTGAGTACACCAGGACCATATTTGGACAGCATTAATATGTGTACAATAATAAATAATAAATCCCATTTATTTGTCATTGTTGCTGTTTGAAATTCTTAAGTCTCTGTCAAATGGTATAATATAGGGAGAACTAATAAGAGTCAAAGTAGGGTAGAGCAGAGGAGAAGAGAGAAGTGGAGAGGGTGAACAGTAGAGAAGAGGAGAGGAGAAGAGAAGAGAGGAAGGGAAAGGAGGAGAAGAATGGAGTGGGTACACAGTAAAGAAGAGCAGAGCAGAGAAGAGGAGAGGAGTGAGGAAGGGAAGGGAGGGGAGGAGAGGAGTGGGCACATAGTAGAGAAGAGCAGAGCAGAAAAGAGGAGAGGAGAGGAGGGAGGAAGGGAAGGGAGGGGAGGAGAGGAGTGGGTACACAGTAGAGAAGTGCAGATCCGAAAAGAGGAGAGGAGGCAAGGAATGAAGAAGTGAGGAGAGAGAAGGACAAGGGAGGGGAGGGAAAAGGGATGGAGTGGGTGAACAATAGAAAAGAGGAGAGCAGAGTAGACAAGAGGAGGGGAGGGGAGGGGAAGCAAGGGTAGAAGAAGGGAAGGAAGGGTTGGGGACAGGAAAGTAGGGCAGGGTGGGCTAGGGTTGGATAGTACAGTATAGATTAGGATCAGATAGAGTGGGGAGTAGATGCAGGTCAAGCAGAGTTGAGATTATTGGCTGTACACAGGAAATAAAGTGAAACGCAATAAGGGCCTGTACAGTACATATAAAGTGAAAGCCATCATTTGTGTACCTTAGACATTGCGTTATGTAACTTTTGTTTGCTATTTTGAATATGTTCCAAATAACAGATCCCTTATCTGTAATATTAACCAACCAATTATTAATTTCTAGGTACTCTCACTGAACGAAGCCATTATGGTGTACAAAAGTTGATGGTGATCATACGACAATGACAGTCACTTGATTTTAAATCTGTTGCCTGATTTTTTTTTTTTTTAACAAGAAAACAACAAAGAGAGAATGTCACATCTTTAGGCCTTGGCTGATCTAACCTAATCACAGTGCAAATCTAAAATCAAGTAAGCTAGTCAACTAGTATTTGCTTGCCAGAAACCATGCTTTGACCCACTGGCTGTTATGTAATTTCAACAGTAAAGAGTTCACACTTCAGAAATTAATTGGAGGGTTATAAAACATATAAACCTGTTTCCATCTTACTGGGATATCAGATGATTATGCCCTCAGGTCAAAGATTGTCCTTAAAATTTCACAGCTTCACTTTTAAGCGAACTGTTCATTTTTAGCGAATGGATTATAAGGGGGTTAGTTTCTAAAGAAACTGTGGTGTTGCACTGGTGTGTTGTGGTAAGAATGTTTGGTTTTATCAACAGGGTTCATGAGGTAATTTGGCCACCGTAAAGAGATTCAAGTGCCAATGTTTCAAGTGTTTATCCTTTGTCAGAATGAATCAAAGAACTGTGGGTTGTATATGGTTTAAATAGTGAGCAGTGGAGCTATGCTATAATTTGATGGAACAGGGTAACATGGAAAACAAGACAAAATGAGACAACCTTTCAGCCTCACGCAATGCCCTCCAACACACAAGCCACCTTATGTTTTTTTTTTTTTTTTTAACTAAAAGGTACCGGAGAAGTGAAATCCACTTATCTGCTTTCCCTTTGTTTGGTCAAAAGCAGAGTTTCTTTTAGGTCAGTTTGAAATCTTTTCCTTCATACCTTATAAGTTATATTTATGTTTCAGTCCAGCACCTACGTTATTTGGGTAAATAATTTTCAGCTCATTCATAACACAGATTTTATCTTATTTGTAACACAGAAATCTAGGAATAACAGACTTGTGTTTTTCCTTTAGACTTCCTTGTCACTGTTCAGGGATGTAGCTAAGAAAAGTCTCAGCAGGCTCATTAATAACCCAAGCCAGCCCTTTTGGCCTAAGCACCTTTAAAATCATAGCCTCACTTATTTGTGTTCTGTGTTTTTTTAGTATTGGAATTTCACCAGTGATAAGATCAGATGGTGAAATTCACTGATAGCCAGCTCTTACCAACATCTCCGCCTGTTACAAGTGACAATAATATCATTATTAATCAAAACCAAACCAATTTAATCTTGAATCTTCCCATGAAGGTCCACTGCATATCAGCTCACCTGCAGAAAGTCTTTTCCATTATTTTTACCATCACCAGCAAAGTCGATAAAGGAGAATAAACATCGGAATAAGTGACGCTCTGCTTCATAGCCATGTTTTTCAATCAGCTGCAAGTTTATGCGAGTAAAATAATAGGTTAATTATGTGACGTGGTAATGTATTGTAATGCCTCTACATTACATGAAGTTGAAACACCCCATTAATCTTATCAAATTAAGTAAATATTTTAGTTATTGAACAAAACTGGTGGTTAGATTCAGTTACACGCTGGGAATATTCTAAAATTATCAGCAACTTCAATTCATTAGAATACATTACACATTTGAAAGTATATACATGTACTTACTAATCACTAATGAACGACACATCATGAACTGCTTTTAAAGTCCATAATAAACTTTTTCTTTTGAAGATCGGATATGAGTAAAACTAGAATAACTTCTGCCTTTAATACTCATATAAACAATTGAATCGAACCTGCTGTATATTGCATATATTTTTGAGCATCAATAAGTAAATTCTGTTGATGATCACAAGACCCAAAGATTCTTTCTCTTTACCTCGTGTATTTCCTTTAGAGTCGCTTTGTAGTTCTTCTTCGTCAAATCGCTGACTGCAAAGCTGATTTGTCCAAGCGCCAAAGACAAAGAGTCTACACAAGTACTCATTGTATCTTTGTCAGAACACCTTCCAAAAGCGCACCCTTACCAATTTAAACTCGGGAAGAAAATTATTTCACATCAATTCTACATCTTTTCTGGTATCAGAATCGGGCAAACCCTACCGTCATGATGACCGAAAAGAATGATATACCGCCAAAAGGTATGGCATAATTTTCACTGGGCAACAAAAATAGAAATTGAAAATGGCCGTCGAACACGATGATATCCCACAATGCTCCACGATTTCTTGCTGGTTCAGTGCTGGTAATCAGCGGTTTTACCGTTGGACTATGCGCAATAGGGAGAGGGAGGAGATTTGTTTCCGCCATTCGAAAGTTTACTTTGGTATTTTTCGGAGGAAATTGGCTGCTTTTTAGTCAAAGCAATGGCTGCAACTTTGCGTCCTTATCTCAACGCTGTACGCTCGACACTAACAGCATCAATGTGCTTGGAAAACTTCGATTCTCAAGTGGTGGAAAGGCACAACAAACCCGAAGTGGAGGTCCGTAGTAGCAAGGAACTGCTGCTCACACCAGTGACTATAAGCCGAAATGAGAGGGAGAAAGTGCTTATTGAAGGCTCCATCAACTCTCTGAGAATAAGCATTGCAGTGAAGCAGGCTGACGAGATTGAGAAGATCCTTTGCAAGAAGTTCATGCGGTTTATGATGATGCGGGCCGAACATTTTGTCATTCTACGAAGGAAGCCCGTCGAAGGATACGACATCAGCTTTCTCATCACCAATTTCCACACAGAGCAGATGTTTAAGCACAAGCTCGTAGATTTTGTTATTCAGTTCATGGAGGAGATAGACAAGGAGATCAGTGAGATGAAGCTAGCTGTGAATGCAAGGGCACGTATCTGCGCTGAGGAATTCCTCAAGAATTTCTAGACTTGCATTGAAGCTGCGCCAGAGATGGAAGTTTAAGACAATTTGAAACTTTACACAGAGTTCTTTAACATTTAGTTTTGTAATCTACATGTATACAGCGGTATCTTGTAAAGTAATGGATTGTCGTCAACATTGAATTGCGCTGGATTGCGAAACGAAAGGAAATAAAAGTAAATTGATTATTTTAAAACTGTTTACCAACTAGGGCAATAGTGTTGACAAGTGAAGTGGAGAGGGTACCATTTACTCTTAGATTACATTCTTTTTCTATTCACATTGTTTTATGGTGCAGTTTTGTTGGGTAAGGAAAGTTGTTTGAGATTTAAAATGTACCAGAATTTAGACAAAATGTTGAAAGGGTTAGTGTGTACAGAAAATACCGTAGCAGGATTTCAACAAAACTGTTGCTTGAAAATGTGAATTCATGTCATGTGAACTACTTTGCAATAGCGCATCTAAAAAGTTGTGTGTTTGTTCATGGCCTGGCCTTTGGAATGCAACGGAAGCAGGAGTTGATACAAACTTCACCGCTTTTTATAAGAAAGTTCAGTGATGTTGTTCTTTTGTTAATTAGTTGTTATTTACATATGAAAGGCAGCAAGGTTTGTATCAAAACAAAGACCAACTCCAGCCTCGCTTCCATGGAAAGGCCAGGCCAGAGAGCACACAACTCTATAATGCTCTATAGAGTGTTTTCATTCACGTGACTGCCGGCCATATTGGTTTATTGAAACAAAAGAAAGTATTTGCATAAAAATAAAGTTCAATTCCCAGAGGTTTAGTTTGGGACACCAACATGGCGACCATTTCTTTTTTTTGGGACACCAACATGGCCGCCGTGACGTCATGTGGAAACACTCTATTCTAATATTCAACTTTGCATATTTGTGGTCAAACTATCCGGTACTAAATTGGTAGGAGCTGAACAGCATTTAGTTCATCATCATCACCATCATTAAAAAGTTCTTTTTAGTATTGTACAGGCAAAGACTACCTGCATATAGCGAAAGCTAATAGGCCATTTCTGAGTTGCTGTGAACCTTGTATGAAAATTAGTTTTGTTTGCATATGGATGAAAACTAACTTTCATAACAAAAACTTTGCACTTAACCTCACTTTCAGAATGAAGTTCAAAGTAACTTGGAAATGGTCTATTAACTGAGGCTGGTAGAAAAATTAAGGAAGAATGTGTTTCATTCTGAGTATTCAGTAATCCCATTCTTATTTTCATACACACAGTTTTCTTCCTCTGAATGCCAAAAACAACCGAGGAATAGAGAAATCACGAGACAAGCATTCCCATATTGATGTTACAGCCCTACTATCCCCAGTCTCCCATCTTGCCTGGTATTGTACCAGCAGGGGAGGGGGGGGGGGTACTCCCGAAAATTTTCGATAAGGGTGTGCCGCGAAGGTTCTCGAACCCTGACCCTATTTAAGGGTAAAGGAAGGGTAAACGGATACCCTTTTTAAGGACCGAACCCGAAAAATGACACCCTATTCAAGGGAGCCAAACAACATCTAATGTGCACTGATAAACACAAATCTCTATGAAAATCGTTTTTCTAATACTTCTGAGTACCCCCCCCCCCCCTCCCCTGGGTGTACCAGCCAAAAGTGAAGTTTGACACTTATACACCTCAAACATAGGGAAGAAAAATTGATAAGGAATTTTGATTTTCACACGAGAACAACGTAAGATTTGATCAAGCACTAAACACTTATAAACATTTTTTGTTGTCTCGGACCATTCAACAATTATTTGTGTGCTCTTCAGTATAAAAAAAAAACCTATCACAGTATTTGAAAGGATCATGGAAAGGGACAAGGAGTTTTAACACATACTTTATTACATTATTTGATCAAAGTGATTTTATTTTAAAAAGATTTCAAATATAATTATTAATACATAATTTGTTTTCTATATTAATTTTGATATTTCTTCCTCAAATGGTGTAATATCACAAGTAAATTAACAAAAGATTTATCTTTGACAGCCTGTCAAGTTATGATGCTTGTTGCTGTGATGTGCTATATGTTTGTACCGGTAACAAAGTCAGGTAAAATTAACTAAACTTGGGAAACTACAATGTGGGTCAGAAAACACTTTACCATTTTGGTCATGTGACATATCTTAAACTGATCTTTATCTACACCTTCCCTCTGATCCCTCAGCAGAATTTGTTTTCTGAGTGTCAATATCTCGTTTCTTATATTTTTATTATCTGCTAAAATTCAGGTAATATGGAAAGCCAGGTAAAGAATGTTTGTTGAGAAAAGAAGTGTTTCAGGCTTATAATAACAGGTGGGGGCTACGCGGCTTCTTAACACAGTAAGGGTAGTGAATGGTATACTTGTGACTTCATGAGACAAGAACAGCATTTTTTTTACAAGGACAATGCTTTGTTAGTCCTACAAAAGAAATCAAGACTCCAAGTTCAAGTTAATTCAAGTTCAAGTCATTCAAAAATTCAAAAATTTAGCAAAAAGACAGACTGGCCAGCAGGTAGTGACAGCTAATCTAGGCGGGCCAGACTTACTACTGTTTAAGGATAAAAAATTAATATTATTACAGTGGAACCTCTCTTTACAGACAGCTCTCTATAACGGACAGTTCACTTAGTACCTGAGAGATCGAAATCCATATAAAGCCTACCTCTCTAAAACGGACACCTCTATATTACGGACACTTATTCCTGTCCCCTTGGTGTCCATAATAAAGAGGTTTGACTGTACAGTTATTACAATCAAAGACAGAACAAATAGAATTTAGGGGAGGCAGGGAAATCACGAGGAACACACAGGTATGGTAGGACCATCCTTGCTGGACAGAACAAAAGTCAGACAACAGGGAAAGAATGGCTCTCCATGTTGGGAGTTGAGCAGATCACCAACAACCTCTTCTCACAAAACGTTTTCATGGTTACAGAAACAACCACAGTCTACGCTAGTATGGAGCAACCAGGTAAAGGCTTTCAAAAATCAGAAAAATTAGAGACTTTGTATGGATTTGGGGGGGGGGGGTGGGGGGGGGAGGTGGGTGGGGCTCATTTCTGAATTAGAGACAATTGTACGGAATTTGAGCAACCTTTCACAGGTCACGGCCTGGTTACTACACAACCAAACTTAGTGAACTCACTAATTACACGGTATGCCCTGCAGGGCAGGCTGTGTCTAGGTTTGGGTCGGGTACCTTTTTTTTCTTCGTAATAGCCACAAATGTGCTCATTAATTTATGCATCAAAATATGTATTGTTCCGATTGTCTTTAACAGAAGCGGCCCAATCAAAATACATTATTTGGGCACATATCACGAGAGAGGGGACCCACTCATCCCTTCCAGTGTGACGTCAAATCATCATTTGATTTATTCATTAAACCTACATTAAATTTCGCCCTCTCCCAGAAGGGATCTATTGTTCTGATTGTCTTCAACAAAAGCGGCCCAATCAAAATCCATTATCGGCGCGTATATCACGAGGGAGGGGACCCACTCATCTCTACCTGTGTGACGTCAAAGCAAATCACCATTTAGAAGGTTGTTTTCGTTCAAAGGCGGCCACGTGTATGAGTTTTTAGACTCTGATCTGCCGTTTTCAGAAAGAAAACAAACGTCTTTCAAGCGGTAAATCGAAATAATAACTTCTAAGTATTGTTCGACAGTTTAAACGGCGGAAATTGGAAGGGTTCACAGCGAAGAAACAACGCATTCACAAACAGATGAAATAATTCAACGCGGAGGAAACCAGACCAGTTCAAGTGGGGGTTATGACGTTATCGTAGGGTTATTTCCGGTATGATTCCCAGTAACACAACGACAAAAATATCATGCATTCTCTCTGAATTAAACCATTCAATTATTTCAATTGCGAAGGGAGGATGGTTTTTAAAAATCTGCAAAGCATACAATGGGGAATAAATGGGGCTACATTAAGCATTTCGTGTAAAAGGCGATTAAGGGCATCTTGTTTTTATGTGATCTTTCTGGTGATGGGGTTCATTTCTTCAAATGACATAATTCGAAAAACGCGTAAACTAGGGCCTAGTACGTTAACAGGCAATTTGGCTTGAAAATTATCTGAATTGCTCCAAATCATGTAAGGAACAGTTCCATTTTATTAATTTTCACTCAGACTTTTCAAACAAAGAGGGGTTGATCAATACCTCTCTTAATTAGCCTCAGTTATTGGAACAATCTAATTAGTTAATTCTTCAAATTTTAAGCCTTTAAGTAGATTGTGTTTTAATTATTATTTGAATCATGGGAGGTGCCTTGCATGGGTCCTCGCGTCCCGTTCGCACCTGCCCTTTTGACCTTATCACTTTAAATCACTTTGCACATACATTTCATTTCTTTCTGGCTGTTTAATTTGCTGTATGTAACATGTGTAATGGTCAATAAAGCTGTTAAAAAAAAAAAGAAAAGGAAAAGAAAACTTCATGCAACGTCCAGTCTGTATGCCAACATAGAGCTAGTATGGAGCAATTTTCCCTTTTTCACATTTCTTGTACTGCTTTGCAAGCCGGAAAGGTAATGTAAAATTGATCCAAATAACAGGACTTTTTAAAATAAACAACATGTCCTACTGGACAAATTTTAGCTGGTATTACTGAAAAACTATCCTGGTCCTGGAGATTCTTTCTTATTTCTCCTCAAACACTCCGCTTGTTGTTGCCGCTTCACAGCTATATTCTGTTTGAAGAAAAAGAAGAAAGAAAGTGGCCTCTGGGACTGAGGTACTGAAAACCAATAAAAAACGAGTGGATTGAAATTTTGTTTCCCTGGGTTCCATTGTCCTGAACAAGAAAAGGGGCTCGCCCAAGCCTCTGACCTTTATCCGCTACTGAAAGACCCCAAATTTGATTAGCCCACTGTAGAGGCAGCCTTGATGTCAAAAATAAAGGTCCATTATGGATGAACCTCTAGTGGTTGATAATGATGATACCACTACACAAACAATTCTAGATTGGCTTTATTTCACTTAAAAAACAAATAATGCTCACATAAAATGACTAACATTGTTGGAATACTGAGCTCTCTATGGGCTATTTTCTGATCTCAAAGGGTCACCACCATGAAATGGTTGGAGCAGTTTGGGTGTATCAATCGAAAAATTAATACAAGCTATGTCTGCTGCGTCCCATTTCTCAAAAGCCCCTATAACATCTCAGGCCCCAAAACTTTTTTGTGAACATATATAATGTTCCTCATCAGTCACATTTTACACTGTATACAAAACCAGATTTCAAATAATATTTTTTTGGGCTGGAAAGCAATCAAGAAGAAATGGGCCCCTGGGGTTTTGTACAACTGGTAGGACTATCCTTGCTGGACAGATTGAAAGGCAGACACCAGGCAAAGAATGGCCCTCCATGTTGGGAGTTGAGCAGATCACAAACAACCTCTTCTCGCAAAACTTTTTCATGGTTACAGAAACAACCACAGTCTATGCTATTATCTGCAACCTCTGAGTTTGAGTTGGAACAACATCATACGTTTGTATGTACGACTCACCCAGGACAATACCAATTGGTGTAAAACTGTGGACGCAACGATCCCTGTTGGTAAATTGAGATACCCATAGAGAAGCTCAAGATTACAATCTCTCTGATACAGTGATTATACAATAGCAAAGAAGACAAAATACAAAAAATACAAAAGTGATAAAGCAAACAAACAAGTGCCAGTCCTTTCAAACTCAAGAACAGAAGCTTGATTCTGATCTAGGATTGACTTCCAGTTATAAGTCACTGGTATGGTCCTATTATACATCTGTCTAAGTATATATCTTAACATGAAGTCACTGTTGTATAAAACTTTACAAAAATCATGCAACTGTCATCATGTTAACACTGAATACACTACTAGAAGCTTTCTAAATCAATGAATGTTCTTCTTCAGCTTGGATAATCAAGCCAGATCTTTGATTTCTACCTACAATGTATAAATATCACGTACATCACGCTCAAAAAAGTTACCTTAGATGAGCGCAAAGAAGCCTGTCTTTGTGGAATTAACAAATCAGTTCACGTCAATTGGTGTACTTGAATTCCCACTGAAAGTCATAAATGGTATTCTTTTTACACAATTCAGATTTCAACACTTTCAGAGCTTCACAATGAAGAGAACTGATAATGACAGCTTGATTAAGTGAATACAGTACAAATTTTAAATGCGATTATGTATGCTTCAAGAATTTTACAATATTTATTGCTGATAATTAAAAGAAAATTTAATATCAAAAAGACATACTGTATATCATAAACCTTCAAATAGGCACCCAGGACACTAACTTCAAATTTAGGATAAACAGGGGTGGGAGGGAAGATCAAGCTTATTTTCATTTTTCTCAAATCCTGGCCAGATTCAATCACAACATTTTGCAAATAGTGAAAATTTAAACAACAACATGCAGTAATCTGCATATTAATAATATTATAATAATTATATAAAGCCACCCATATTGCTCATATATACGTAGTTCAAATAGTAGGGAGCTTGCAAGTTAACAAATGAGATGATTCAGTAGATGAAACCATTAAGCATGACCAGTAAATAAATGTAAGCTACTGAGCAGTACAATACAACTTTCTGTAGATTGAATCAATATTCTGTTTTGATCTACACTGTAGGAGACTTGAGAGTAAAAAGTTTACACCTCCTTTGTACTCAATTATATCCTTCCAATCAACAGTTATTCCATGTATACAGTATCGTATAATGCTAGAGGCTATCCCCCCACCACAACTCTCCACTACCAGCCAGAAAATTACTAAAGCTGGTCAATTACCGTAAGACAGATTTCAAGTAAACCCTACATTTGCAAGTGTCCAAGTCCTTTCAAGTTCTGGTTATTCACCTCTGGCGTTACAGCGACTGGCCAATATGCAACATTGTTTTGCGAATGTGTCCTGATCTGCTTGTTGATCTTTTCCTGGTTAGCCCAGCACACCTTCTGACTCATTTTGAAGTGCCACATGATCAGCACAGCTGTCAAAATGAAAGCTACAAGAATAAAGATGATCAGCAGCTTTACGAATGTCGACAATCCCTGTTGGTGTAAAGTTAAAACCGTGCTGGGTGTCGACGTGCTGTAGTAGCCACCCTCTTCGATGTCATCATCATCATCGATCCCAGATTTTCCAGCATTAGGATTCTTGCGACATTCCTTCTTTTCTTGATCGACGTCATCATCAGCATGGCATAGAGGAAGACACTTTCCAAGGTCGCAGTGACAAAACAGGGTGCAGTTGGGACACGATTTATTGAAGGGTTCGGCACATTCTTTCTTGCACTTTTGATTACACATTTTAGAATCATTCGGATTGATGTTACGGTGCTCTTCACAAGTACCATAAAGTCTAATGGACCACTTTTTAAACTCACCCTCTAGCCCTTTTGTATCAGTGACCTCTAATTTCCAGATACCGGCAGGGTTTTCACCCCAACTGAACACCGTCATAAAGGGCCAATTTTGAAAGCCATCACTTGAATAGTCTCTATCTCTGGGAGCTAGAAGCTCTGATCTCGTACCAGCAGGGGAGGTTAAAACAATTCGTACTGACCCTCGAGATTTATGGTTAAGGGTGATGTACACCCTGACGTGTTCAAGCTTCAACACACAGTTTGTCTTTCCCGAGCAACCTGTACTGATAATGGTAGATATCAAAGTACCCCTAGCAGGAATTTTCTTGTTATCAGTGTGATCTTGCTCCCGGCACATGTGCTGCTCAGCCACTGTTCTCCAGTTCGGAGACGTAGCAGCTTCCACCAAAGCAGCCGTGTCTAGGACACCAAAGCCATACTTATGATTGACACGATGTCCTGCACCATTCTTCTGCCAATCTTTGTCCTGTCGATCAGTCATCCTTGATGTGTTAATGACCAGGTGTTGCAGGTCTCTCCAGCTTAATTTAGGATTGGCCTCTAACACTAAGGCAAAAATACCTGAAAGACAAGTTGACAAGACAATGTTTAAGAACATATAGGGGCTAAAGAATTCTGCTTGTTGACATATCAGTAGCAGAGTTTCAGTAAGAGTTAATGATGGGTAGAACTTACCTTGTACATGAAATCAATAATAACAATAAACATTTACATAGCGCCAAATCATCAAAGTACAATAGCACTTGACACAAACTCAACTTCTTCTAAGAATTAAACTGCACTGGCCACCAGCATACTGTGACAGACTATAAGCTAATGTTTGATCAGAGAATTAAAACAAACACAAAATGAGATTTCCCTCAGTACATACTTAGACTGATTACCAGATACTTATTTTACCAAGTTCATCACAGCTACAGACAAAAACATTTACCTGCCGCAAGAGGTGCAGCTGCTGATGTCCCAGTATGACTTCTTGTGCATGAGTGGTGCAAATCAGTTGTAACAATCTGCTTGTCGTCACCCCTTGTTTCCCCACTGCTGTAGGTGACGGCAAGTGTGGATGGACAAGGTTCAGCATACCAAGGAGATTTGCCGCGATCATTAACTGCACCAATGGACACAGTGAAGATGCTTGTGATGTAACCATCACAGTTACAGTAGTCGTCATAGTGACCACCATTCCCCGTAGCCCAAACAAAGATGGCACCAAGACCTCCACGTCCTTTTCTGATACCTGTCAAGGGATTTATAGAAGTTTAAAGGGAGGGATTCACGGTTCTGCGCATGTCCATGAATCAAAATACTTTTTCGCCTTTGCTCGCTAAGACCCAAACCTGTTTAATTTAATTCGTTGTTCATGAACAATTCAGAAGGGAATAGGCAACTCGGGTGGTAATCTTTTCATATGATTGCGTTTTTTCGCACGCAAATAACTGTAAACACATCAACAGTGGAATAAACCCAACGGGTCAAAGCTAAATTCAATATTGACAATATGGGTACAATCCACTAGCATTTTCTGTGAATTTTGGTCATCAGTCATTTTGCTTGGACTAATTATAGAATGTTATTACCGACATGTGAGTGGGATTTTTGAGGCCATTAAGTTGATTAGAAAGAGAAAAAAGCATTTAGATTCATGCACATGTGCTGAAATGTGAACCCCTCCCTTTAAGTTAGACCAGGTTTCAATTGAGTATAGTAAAAACAAAACCAACAAATTACTCCAGGCACCAGGCAAATTGACTGCCTGTGAACACAACTTTGCCCGGCTGCTTTCAACCCGCAACCAGCTTTTCCAATAAAAGATCACATCCATGGTAACTACGTTGTATCAGGCCCAGTTCCACTATCCACTTGCCCAACAGTTGGGCAATCACAACAAACATGAACAACCCAATGACCTAATGACCAGATCTGAAGGCAAAATGCATGCATCTGAATCTACATGCAAGTACACGAATGTTAGTTCAGCAGCAACACAGATGGTTTAGGTTTCACTTTTCACCAGGTGGTTGTTCACATTTCAGATTGTAGAATGGTCAAAATTTCCTGTCTCTACATTTGTCTGCAACATAGATGTAGTGAAGAGAAAAAAAATCATTTTATAAAGATTCTAGTTAGTGTTTACACTGTACAACCGTCAAATCTAGGAACACAGCACACAATGTTTAACTTTCAGTTGGCATTCAAATATTTACATGACACATGATTTCAGCAAAGGTTTCGTAAAAGACTGAATGCCGTCATTTCCCTTAGTGTCAGTTCTGGGGATTCAGGAAACAGAACACTAAGACTAAAGAAGGTATAATTCAAATGTCATTAATACCTTCTCTGAAGGCCTTCTTGGCCATCGGTCCAGGCCCATCAACTGTGCGCCCATCATCATCTGGTCCCCAGCTACTGCTATAGATATCAATAAACTCTTTTTTAAGGCCTAACGACCAAGCTTCAATTGCGTCAGTCACATCACCATCCAGCATTCGCACACCACCAATGCGTGAATTATAGGCCACTCCAACTCCGCACATGTTGTTGTTTGCTCCTGCTGCTACTTCGCCTGCACACCTACAAGTCAAGTGGAAACATCAGCCTAACAACTTAGTTTTCGCCAATTCTTTCATGGCATGGTTTACAAGTTTTACTAGTTATAGTCAAAGATTTGGGAGTACGTTCGATGATCTCAATGCCAGGCTCTCTCTCCTTTGCTAAGTTGGTGATGATGTCATCTGCCCCTGCAAAATCTGCGGGGGCTGCCAGATACGTGTCCCAAGATCCATTCATTCATTGATTGACCCATACAATCTTGACTCCAATCTGTATTAGGAGTGTGTTCTTTCTATGTGGAATGCAATAAGGTTAAGGAAGGTGGTGGCCTGGACCAGATCTAATCTGAAGCTTTTTCTGATCAGTAGCCTCCTGAATTCAGCTCGTGGCATACTTGAAGGAGTCTCAACAACTGGTCTCAACATAAAAATAACAATCTTATGGTACCATACAGTATTGGAGACAAGTTGTGCACCCTGAAGCTGGATGCCTGAGTACAGCATTTAGCCAGAACATCCCAGACTCACAGAATAGCAGAAAAAAAATATACTGAAAACTGGACTATTAACATGGTAATCTGGATACCTAGTGCCGTGTTTGTTGATGTTATCCTTGCTGTACCGTGGCAGGGGATCATTGTCATGATTATTAAAGTCCCAACTAGCCCTTGATTCATAATTGTTTTGAAGATCAGGGTGAGTGTATTCAATCCCGTCATCTAGTATGGTCACTACTACACCACGTCCAGTGATGTTCTTTCTCCACACAGGCGCGACATTGATGTCAAATCCTCTTGGGCCGACAGTTTGTCCTGCGAAAGAAACAGAGGAAAAGTCAACCTCGGCCAGTGATATAAAATTAACTGGCTTCTGTATTGAGTACATGAGCATTACATACATACATACATACATACAGTGTAACATAAACCATTATTTCAACTCAAATTTTTGAATAGCTAAGATAAGCTAGTATCTGTGTAGTCCTGTATGTTTATATAGTCATAATAATATAGTCATGTATACTTATACTCTGAAACTGGGTTTAGATTTCATCTCTGAGCTACATATAACCAAAACAGAATTCCATGCCTCTCACTCCCACACAAATGGAGTCTCTCCAAGACAGGCATACTGAGCACGAGCCTTTGCCCTAGAATGGCAGCATTACAGAATGTTCAGTTAATTACAGACCAACTGAAAATTTGGCCTGCATGAGTCAACCTGGAGTGACTGCTTTTGAGAGGCTTCCCTCTCACAGTGGCATCCCCTTTAAGAAATTGACTGTATTTTGAAAATGAAACAAAAACTGTACATGTACATGACTGAATACCCACAAAGGTCTTAAGGTTACCGTATACGTAATTTCAAAAGTCTTGGTATAGTTTGATAGCCAGCTCTATAAGCTTTAATTTGATATAGGGGTTTAGGTATCTACAGTTTAAACTGGACGTGCTACATCACTTGGACACGAGACACCTCTAAAGGTATACGGTAACCGATCAGCACATATCATGGGCCAATTCAAAGAAGCCAATATCACCAAAAATGTTATTTAAAGGTCTTTTCATAGTTTGAACAATCAGCTAGGTCACTTAAATATTTGTGTAAGAAAATTGATCACTTCAGTTATTAATAGTCACAACTACGAAGTATAAATAGATATGAAAAGAAAATGTTTGCTGACTTCATATCAGAAAGTATTGACAAACAGCAAATTTATGGAACAAAAAAATCTGAAGATTCCTCAGACAAAAATTCTCAGACAAATTCATTCTCAAGTGTTCCCCAGGTGCCATTGAAATTTTCAGGAAAGACAGTATGTCCACACTAACTTGATATAGGTTTGACATGGTACATTCACAACAGCTGATAAAGAATTAGGAATAGAACAAATATATACATGTACAGAATATTTCAGTTCTGTTAATAATAATAGAAGATGGTGCAGCCACCTATTGGAGTTGTTTTGGTTTTTGGTCAAATGCTTAAAGAAATCGCTACAGGATACCTACCTATGTGGTCAATGTTGGTTGCCTTCCTTAAAAGCCATGTATTTAAATCTGCCATTTTAATATATTAACCACTCACTTTTAACATTGATGAACGATTAAAAAGGCTAAAACATTATTTTCTTCAGGGTTAAAAAGGCCAAATGGGTAACTTGTGGTATGTTTATGTCTTTTACATGTAATCAACTAGAATTTAGACAGTGTGACTCTTTATAGCACACAGGATAGGTTTGACAAATTAGCAGCTTTTGTTGATAAACACTAAACTTTTCCCACTATAAATAATTCATAGCAGGATGGTCTTTGGTTAAACCACTAGATTTGTAATTTAGTGTCTTCAGATTTTCCCTACGTGTACTAAGATGTCTCTTGTATACTTCTACTTTTGTTTTTGTAAGGGATCTTCGACAAGATTAACAATACAGGAGAGCTGTGGGTACCTATATAATTTCTTGGTTAAGTGGTTTAATGGTTCTGTGGTTTAGTTAAGTTGCTACTGTGTTTTATTTTGCCAACTAAAATGGTCAGGAAAAGGTGATTTAAGCGCACTTTAATCAACACAATTTTAGTCTAAAAAATTTGCGATTTGGCGTGTATGATCCACTAAAGCAAGGCTTCCAGAAGTTTCTGCCAAATTTACAGATAATGTAATTTTTCTTGGCAGGTAAAGGTAGCTAGAACTATGCCTCGTGGGGGGCTTGTTTTCTATCGCACTGCACCTGTTGTACAACATTATACATGCATTTTAGTGATGCAAATAAACTTCTATAGCTACTTTTTGTTGTTCCCAACTGCAATTCAACACGCAGCACTTTGTGCAAAAATGAATTATGAAACAAATAAGAAGATGAACAAACACAGCGTGGCAAGGATTAAAATTTGATATTTCCCAAACTTTGAACTCAACCACTCAATCTGTAAAAGATTTTACATAACTGAAGAAGGCTAATCTAATGGAATAAATAGAATGAGACAATGGAGTTGTTATCTCTCTGCATACATCTGGTTATTAAAAAGCCCTGCCTGTCAAAAGCGACAACATTATCCAACTTTTTTTTCTCTAGACATGAAAACCAGCACTTGTCTTGGAAATGTTATCCATATCTCTGAACACCATCAGGCCACTAATTAAAGCTCAAGTGTAATTTAGGTACTTTCTTCTGAAATAATTCTGTACATCTGAGATGCACAACTTTGCACATACTTGCAAGGTGTGAGAGATCAAGAAATAAAGAGCCTTGAAAGGTCATTGGGCTAATAGTTCCAACTAATCCAAGCCTTGGGGTCCACATGTACAGGAATACTATATAGAAGCTGGGGTTGTTCTACTTCACAATTCACATCAATCAAATGCACAATGCAAATTCTAAAGTGGTTGAATCTTCAAATAATAATACCCAAAAAAGCATTTTCGCCATTGCTATTCCTTGAACACACATCCTAAGGGATTAAGTCTGATTGACAGAAGGACACCAGTTTCAATTTGCACATGTTTTTACACCAGAAGTATTCATTAATTACAGGGATGGAATCTAGGCAGAGCTTATTTTTCTCTACAATCAACATACATGTATTCCCCGTGTTAACTAGAGCGGACAAAAAAAGGTTTGCAATAACAAAAACAGTTCAGACGGAAAAAAGATATTCGGGATACACTGCATTTTGATTTTTCTTCGAAATGCTCTATAATCAAGGGAAAAATCCTTCGGCGATAATTAAATGCTAACGACTCGCTTTTCAATTTTCGTTGTTGCACACCAGATACCAACAGAAATCCAATTGCTGGGTCGTCACGGAACTGTAAAATGTTGATAAGATAAAACAAGAACTGTGTTGAAATATGAACCACTGGCAACGTGCCTGCAAAAAGTATTTAGGCTGCGAGTCTGAGGAAATGGCCAACATCGCCTCTATTTGCAAAACACGCTCAAACGGCCAATATAGTTTACGAGCGTTTTGTTGCCCCGATAAACGTGTTTGATTTTAAATATCAGCTGTATCTATGTACACAAGATGTCAAAAATATCTCTGTGGAATTTCCTTCTATGCGCTCATTGATCGACCTGATTAGAGCGACCTTTCCCTTATCCGACAGAGAAGCACGGACTAAACTTAATTACCACAAACCGCATTGTGATTTAGTTAAATCCAAGAAAAAGCATTAAAGGGTATGTTGTATTGATGAGCGAACTACAGCATCTATGATAAGTTGTTAGCGCCTTTAGGAACCAAATCGTAACAAATAACGGCATCGACCGAAGTACACAAATAAGCTTGGATAGACAACATGGAGCCAGCTGAAGTCGGGTATTTTAACAGAAATACGAAATAAACCCATTTCCTCGTTCACTTTTGAACTGAAGATCAAACCTCTGTTAATGGACTGCATCCCGCTTCAAAACAAGCACCTACGCAAATAAACTAAAGTCTTAACCTTACGGACCTGAACTTAAATTACAAGCAATGCAATATGACGAAGCCATTACTGAAAGCAAATTGGATCTTCGTTTTTACCAAGAAAATGTCAGATAGTTCACTTACCCGAGTTGTTCAAATACCATTGATATTTATAGTAAGGATCTAAAAAATATCCCCGTTTAGTCCTCCTCAAAATCTTCTGCTGTAGAGCGAATTTCACATGCGGTTCCCGCAAAAGTTTATCGGTGTGTTCTGTGGCATCCCGACGAAATCGACGCTTTGCAAGCGTCCTGTGTTCCAACAAATAGTGGCCAGAAAATCCTTCTATCTCTCCTCTGTTTATAAAACCATGTCTCTCCGCCAAGTCATCGACAAATCTCTTTTCTCGTTCTACGTAGACCACCCATGTGTTGCCATAAACCTCTCTTCTTTGACTGCCTTGCTTCTTGAAAGCAACACAATTCAAAACAATACAAGCTAAAATAAATCCTCCCTTGGCAGCAAAAGCCATTTTCTTGATAAACGTGGTTCTTTGCAGGTAAACCACGTCTTTTCTAAAGCGTCATGGTCTGTTCAATGACTTCTGATCAAAAATAGGCGAGAAACATGCCAGCAAGATTAAGCCTATTCGGCATCCCACGACAAATAAAATCTGTGTAAGCATGCACAAAGAAACCGTCTGTGCGAGTTCGGGAAATTTCCCGTGGTTCTCTTGTAACCTCTGTCACCCACGCACGTCGCATGGAATACTCGACGTCATCGTTCCACGCGTGTGCGAGAGAGTACGTGCGTGTTTGACTGCGTATGTGAACAAAATCGGGGTAGCCGGTGATACAACTATTTGATACAAAATACTAGGTAATGCTTTTGGGTGGTTCTTTTTGTTCTTTTAAGTTTTTATGTTACTTTCTAGAACGTATACAAATCACTGATGTTTGACCTTCGCAGTGTAGAAAGGTTAAGCTTTGAGATGTGATGTGAATAAATTAACTAGTTTTGTTTCACTTTCTTCAACATTTTTTTGTCGAGAATTGCCGAGGTGAGGAGCAAGAAAATATATAGCCTCAACGGGCCTTTGCATGAAGAAACAAACTGCTTAATACTGTTCTCTAACATGTTAATAGTTGTAGGCTCTGCGGTACACCAGGACTCAAATAAATGTTAGTAAACACCATTCAAATGAGTTGAGTAGTACCAGTTTTGTTGATGTCATCAGATTTTTGACTTCTGAGAGAAATTTTGTCTGAAAGGCTTAACCTTGGCTCAAGCCTTCTCCGTGTCCAGAGCCAATATGAACGTGATCTCAAATATTTATGATGAAACCCAAGAAGGATCGTGTTAGAGAAGAGAGGACGACCGAGAGTTCGAGAGAGAGTGTCGGTATCGAACAAAGTGAGGACTCTCTAGCTCTATTGTACTGCCGAGATTGTACACGGTAACAAATTTGGAAGAACTGCAATAACGTTTCACTTTGTGGGAATAAGCTAAGGGACCTTAAGATTTGAGCACGAGTACGAGATTGAGGACGAGTACAACTTTTCAAATCTAGTTTGCGTGATTTACGCCCGGTTCAAAAAGTCGAACTTTACATGTGCCGAACCTAAGCTTTAAGGCGAATTAGCAAAAACAATAGCTTTACTCTGATGATTAATTACTTGTCACACCCATCTTGTTTCCACAGTTTCCTTATCTAATGTTGTTAAGCAACGGCAAAGAGCTGGAGTTCTGCAAGTTTGAACTTTTTGTACGTGTACTCAATCTACGGTATTCGAACTCAAATCTCAAGGTCCCTATTTTCAAAACTTTACCACACAACTAAATTGAAACATGGCAAAACCGGCTGTGTATTAGAAATATATAATGTTACATTTTTTGCCAGTTCTACACATCGAAAACCATGCAAGTTTTCCTACTGACTCGGATGTTTTGAGCATTGGGAACACCTCACTTTCAAAGTACCAGGAGCCCATACATAGCAGGAAAGATGCTTTTATTTTTATTGATTTTTTTTATATATATGGGAAAGGAAGACTTAAAGATTTCACGGTAAATGCGCCGGCGTGTACAAAGAATCTAGCGCCGGAGTATAGAACCGAAAAACAAATAGGAAATTGTTCCAGTGTTTTCCATCCAAGAATGCGAATTATTTTAGTGAATGTCAGTAAACTGATTAATGAATAGAAAAGTTCAATTTAGTAGTTTCGAGAGTATAGACTTATATTTCATCTCAATCTTCAGACTTCCATGTGATTTTTTAAGAAGTCATGAGCAATATATACAGTATTGGAAGAAGTCGAAGAAGTCTGACGGATTCCATAAAGAAATGGGACAACCTTGTTATGCTCAAAGTCTGTGTAGCCGGCGACATAACAATGTTGATGGAACCCACCTTTTCTAAATAATTGTTCACTGAGTCGACTAAATACATACCTCCTGATCCAAATAGGCACAAATATTTTCACGCTCAAGTTCCGGCGGTATTTGGTGTAAGGCGGCCCTCTTGATCTTCTTCCTCCATCACTTACACAAACATCGGCATCTAAAGCCGGCTATTTTGCTTACAAAAAAACCCCGAGATGGTTGGCCAATTCAGCTCTGGTGCTAAGTGCCGATAATGAATATGTGTTTGTTTTATTAAATGAGATTTATACCTCAGATACCACGTGTTAATGTAACTACGCCCAACTTGAACGGCGTTTTAGGATCAGGAAGTGCAATTCTTTTCTGAAAAGACTGAGAAGAATCTAAAAGCAAACATTCTTCAGCTGCTCTTCAAGTGAAGCAGTGTTTTCTTAGTATCGATGCTTCATTTCGTAAGCACGGCTAAAAAGCTTTAGAGCAGGAAACGGAGGTGGAAAGAAAATGGTTCCAAGAGCACGTCCCCTGGGCACGTCTTAAGGAATGAACCCCACAATTTTATGGTCGGTCTGTCTTAAGCTGCTAACAACACAAGATACTCCGCGATGCTGTTTACTGAACTTCGTTCAACTTAGATGATTGCCCATATCGGGATACTGAAACGTAGTACCCATTCCGTATAGTTGAGCCAAACTTGACATTCAGTGTGATAATGCGGTCTTCCTGTGGTCTGGTTATTATCGTTTTTGTAACCTCCAGTTTTGTTACTGTTAGAAGTAAACATGCATGCACTGAATTAAGACAGGGACAGCCAAAGATAACTTTTACTTAAGCATAATAGTTAAAATGTAGTATGCTGTGTTCCCAGACCGTTTTGTGTCTTTTTAAACCCATATTTGTGTAATCCAATACAGTTTTATCAGCCCGGATGCTTTCAGAGCTGAAATTTGAAGTGTCCGAGACTGTCCGGATGCTTCAACGGAAATTGCTGTAGGGGAGAGAGAACCTTATTCCCCGAATTTGCAACCGGATTACGAGCTGTTGCCGTAGGGGCTTTGCGAAAATGCTAGCTCACCTTACGTTTGCATTTTTAAGGACATATTTACCCCTTTGAAACCGAAAGGAATTACTGAGTTTTCTTGTGTAACAAATTTTGAACTGACATTTTGCCCAAGAAAACTTTACGGCTTCAATATGGAAATAAAAACGCTATACATTGCTTTATATTTTGGCGCGTTTTAGAGATACTATTGCTTATATCTCTGAAAAATTCGTGGCTACCCCCAATTTTCGTTTTGGACTACAATAGGCCTTGCTATAAGATCTGCTTTTCCCGCAAAGTCTGATAAAACGCACAGAAAAAACTTCGATATTAATCCACCGAAATGAACTGTTGGGTGTTAGTTATGCTACGGTCTGACTTTCCTATGGTACACTGCTTTTATCAGTTATGCTACGTTGGTTGTACAGTGACGGTTTTACCAAGCAGTAACTTCCCATGATGTTATTCTGGCCCCAGTTGTTCAAAAGCCAGATAACTTTATCCAGTGGATAAGTCACTATCCGACAGTTTCAATCTGTGCAAAGATTTCAGTATTTCCTCTTGTACAACCGAATATGTGCACTCTAACCACTGCTTAGTTGGGGAGTGTGCGAAAACCTTGGAAAACATTTAACGTGAAGTATATTTTAGACGCTGAAGAGTGCCTTATCCAGCGGATAAAGTTATCCGGCCTTTGAACAACTGGGGCCTGGTTGTTTATTATCTGAGGGCGCATGCAGTTCTTCACGCCAAACCACGATTAGGCTAGCCCAGGATTAATGTGAACTTAGATTCCAGTCTAAATACTGAATCGATAGTGTACTTTCTGTAAATTTAGTTTAAAATAAGCCTTTCAGAAAAATTTGGAACGAGCGAGGTGAAACGGCCTCGGTTAACTTTCAATCGTTAATCCGCTTTCGAACAACCGGCCCTAAAAACGTGGTTGGAACTCTTGAGAGCGTGGAATTCAACTGGCCACACAAGAAAACTTTGGGGCATATACAAACCTTTCGAGTCTCTGAATGAACCCATAAAGAAATGCCCATGCAGATGAATGCCCGGTGGCAGCATTAGGTAATTCGTCCTGAAAGAGGGGATTTAGCGAGAGATTATTTTCTTTTGTGTCAGTTTATATAGGTAAGGTAACTGAGTCGCACTCACGCTTGCACTACGAGCGTAAGTGGTTTCCAGTGCAGCATGAAGTAACTAGGAATGTTGTTACTCCCCCATGGATGGGATGCTAGTCCATCGCAGGGTTAACTCCAGCAGTATGTCGCCGGTACCCATTTGTACACCTGGGTGAAGAGAGACAATATGGAGCAAAAGTTCTTGTCTAAGGGAACAACACAGCAATATTCAAAGAGACCAACCTAGCCTCGAAACACCTACCCTTCGATCTTCCAACCGTCTGATTCATAACTCAGTTTACATAGCAGGACTTTTTAATACTGTACTGGTACCGCCGGAGCTGAACTGCCTATTAAAGTAAGCATGAAAGCCGTGTACGTAGTAGATGTGACCGATGCCGACTGCACTTACAAACGCTTCAAAAAAAGTATGAGGGATTATGTAAAGCTATTAAAGTGTTATTTCTTGTTCTATAACTGGTTTAGCCGTCTGAATGTCAGATTTGAGACAGGGGCAAGAACAGGTCAATTTTTATAATCACAAATCATCCACTGATCATCTCTGCCATTACACTGACTTGTAGGTTTTATCTGTGATCTTGTGTGAATTTCTCGGGATCTAGGGCGGTCCACTGTCAACGGAATTACTAAACCGTTAAAATGAGACCTTTTACTGAATGAAAGCTACTATTCAGTACTTTCGTGTGGCGATGTTTATTGTGCAGGTCGTCAGTTGAAGCGAAGTTTGTCCGGCTTTCCACTTCCCGGCTTTATGATGCTGTGTGCAAGGTGGTTCAGTTCAACTTCTGAATCTCGTGCGAAATCATCAAATGGGAGCATTTAAATGAAAGCTAGTGAGCAGCAACTTGCGGTGGTGCTGTTTATAATACTGCTATTTGTTCCTCGAAATCAATTACAAATGCCTTTGCGCTGTTTTTTTCTTTCCTGAGGCTTGCCTGCTGAGTGAGCCCATAATTAAGGGGCGTAGTCTAGGAGCCTCATATTAGACTAGACTCCCACTTGAACGTTCAAGACAAGGAAATCAATTGTTCCCGGAAAGCGAGAACTCAAGGTAGCCATTAGTGAACATTAGTCGGGTTTCTTTTGGCGATGGAGCTGGATGGCGACTGATCATTTTCAAACTATTCTGCAAATGAGAGATGACGGATTCGCGAGTACATTGCGAGTAAGTAGACAATTCAACAACTCGCGTGTCCTCACGCAGGGATCACTTCCTAGCTTCCCGCGCGTACATCCAGACGTTCGCGTGAGCGCGCGGGAGGTGTTTTGACTTGTAACAGTAGCCCTATTGGTAAGAAGTTAATATCATTACCGTCATTAATTGAAACATTTTTTTAATTAAGTGTTCTAAATAATGCCTCCACAGGCTGCAAAATTAAAGTAAGGCTTTTCGGATGTTCGCTGAAGCTGGGTTTCGTGCGCGGTTGTCTTGATATCACATAAGAGGGAGGACAGGTTTTGATAAGAAATTATCGCACTGCGGAGTGATATTAATTAGTTCACTCGTCAAATCATGATTGGCTCAAGCTAAGATCACCGCTCTAGGAATTTTTAAATTTGACCCTTCTTATCAGTTGTATTTCGATAGAATCTAGCTGTTCATGAACGAAAATTGAAGCCATGCAATTGTAAAGGAGTCTTCCCAGGGTCGAATAACTGCAACGCACCGGGATTTTTAAAGAAACTTAAGCTTCAGTTCTCGATCTTTGAAGTTAATGGACTTTATTTGCGTGCTTTTATCAAACAGGATGGAAAAATTGGCAATTCAACATCTTGCGCCATTTTTGATCAGTGATTAGGTTGTAGCCGGTCTCTAACATTTTAAAACATTAATAACTTGATGACACATGCACATCGTCCTCATGTGATTTCGATATAGACATGTGAACAGACAACTCGGCAAGCAGAGGAATTTTTGCTTCGGAATGGAATTTTACCTCTTGTATCGCAGTCGAGTCACGAGTCAGTTTTATTTCTTAATTTTGCTGGTGAAGCATGAAGTACTCTTAACTTCCTCACTTAAAATCGATCGATTTTGCGTCTTTGGAAAATAAAACAAAGGGTGGTTTTCTTGCTTCTTTTAAGAGTCTTTAGCTACATGTTTCGAACGTTTTGTGCTTGGTTTACACGGTCGTTCTCTGCGCGTGAAAAAAAAATTAAAACAAGGTACGCGTGGAGCCGATTAAAATTAAACTTGTTCTTTTTTGTTGCTATTTCAGTGGAACAAAATATCCAGATCATGATATTGGATCAGGAATATGTTTTGCGCCAGCTCTTCAACATAAGTACCATGATAGGGTATTTGAATGAATTTTGCTGTTTCCTTGACGAGACGAAACGAAATACACGCTTAGACGTAAAGCAACCGACTACACCTTATCAATTACTCCACGAATCCTTTCTTTTTCGCAGGTTTTTATCATGGCACTTGTTAGTGCTTATGGCTTCACTGAACTACAAATCGTGGACACGAGATTGTTTAAGCCCCACAACCATAGAAAAGAGATATGAGATAAAAATAGCAAAAATGAATAATGTCAAGAGAAAATGAGTTTTCCTTGATGATGTTGAACAATTGGGATAAAATTGTAAAAGGGCCGTAATATTTTGAAGTGAATTTGAAGTATTTGCCTAAATATTGTTTTCATTTCATGTTGCTATTCAGGTTACAAGGTGATCCGGGCTTAAAAATACTTAAAACTTAAAAATAAACCACAGCTGTTTTAGAAAAAAAACGTAACTGATGCCATGATTGATAAAGCAATCAGATTTCGAGGTACGCACGTACGTATGTTAGCCACGCCAAAGCCGGGGAAACGCCGGTTTCATTTTTTTTCTAGTACTGATTACTTCAGTGGAAAAAAAATGAAGGAAAGGAAAACAATTTTCTCTCCCTGTTTGTCCAGGGAACGCTGCGTAGAAAAATCGAATCCGTACAGGGAAAAATGTTTATTTTCGCGGGTAGACAAATCAAAAACAGCTTTGTACATTAACATGTGTGGTTGTAATTGCAATCCTCCAGCGGTTTAAACGGGCAGTCAAAACAAATTATGTGTCTTGTCCCGTTTATTAATTAAAACAAGGAATTAAAGATCTTACGAGAAACTATTTTGATTTAAAGAGACAAAATGCCTGTTAATCTGTTTAATGCCTGTTAACCTTTACTTACTACAGTCGCAGTTATAATAATTAGCAGAAGCTATTCATCAACTGTGGCCGGCCTTTTTGGCGACAGGCAAAAATGATACTGACGCCCTGTTAAGAAAGTGGTACGGTACCCATACTTTTGTAAAGAAATAGCCCAGCTGTTTGGGGGGCATAAGCGCCCATGGACCCAAAAACAGTGGCACGAGTCAGTACCCATGATTTTGTGGCCTGTCATGTAAACACGCAAAGGGCCCTATCTAATGTCAAGGCATTATATTATAGACTGTCAAAAAAACTGCAAAAACTCGAGTGGGGTCCTTACGTTAATTTTAGTTGTCATATTATTAATTTCTTTTGAAGTAGAGATGAAACCGTTTAGAAATGGACAACGGCTCGAGCGGCTACTGACTATTAGCGGTCATGAAAACTAATATTTCATTTTCGTGTTATTTCTAAATTTCCAAATACGAAGAAGATTTAAAAATGCATGCAACAAAGATTAGCCCAAAATGGAAACTAACAATATTGATGGGAACCGCTTCACTCATTTGATAGTTCGCATTCTTGATGCTCAATAATTGTTGTTGTGAACACTATAACTGATCTGAAAATTGTCATTCACTAAAACGGTCGCAACTCAGTTCAAAGCATTCCTATCTCGACAGGAATTCGTCCATTCATGAGTTTATAAAACGATTCGAGTTCATATTAATCAGTGCATCTTCTAAAAATGATCATGGTCGACTGAAAGAAATAGAGCTAAGATTCAGTTCACAATTTCTTTTTTATTTCAACATTTTTCGTCAATATTCTATCTTATATATTTACCTTCTGGTATTTTGTATGTTGTTCATGTGTCAGTGGAATTAAGTAGGGCGTCAACCGCCGGCTCAGTTTGTAGTAATCACAATTTTTTATAAGGGTTTGTTAGTGCCCAGACAAGAGTCTCTGAAGTGTCAGCTTCGAGGCGTTTCTTTCCAATAAATGCCGATTGACTAGAGTGTTCCATCATTTGTAGTGTCAACATGTTTAGGCCAAAAGACATATTTCGGCATGAATAGATATTGGGAATGTTCTTCTTCCTCGCTATTAAAAAAATCACCAATTTGCTTTGCTGTGTAGTGAAAGTGGGTCTTTGGCTACAGATGGCAGGGATAGTTATCGACAGCAGCTATTTTTAAGTTCTACTCCGGCTGAAAAACATTCCTATAAGAGTTGTTATTCCGACTCGGGAAATTTACTGAATATCTGCTTATAGTCCCGTGTTAATACCGACGTTTTCGGAATGTTTGCCAGTGTATACGCGCACTGTGATACTTAGTTACTATTTTCTTAAGTATAATAACCTATAAGTAGTACAATGCATATTGTTCAAAGTGCAGAAAAGATAGCGAAGACAACAAAGGTATCAGAGTCCCCTGTGTGTATTACGATTAAAAACTGCTGTTGTCTTCGGTTTTTAAAATTGTCGATCTTCTGTTCGGCTATTCGTATTCATGTATGCATCGTTTTCCAGAGAATTTTTGTAAAAAGGCGTCTGACTACAGCTCTATTTCGAGACACTAGGTTAATCTTCCACCAAGTCACCGTCCAACAGTGTAAAGTTTGTGGGCAGTCGAACAATTTGCTGTTGCAGCATCTCTAACCGCCTTTGCATCGTCGTTGGAATTCTTTGACTTTGTTCGTCTTCGTTTTTCCCTACCGCCATAAATGGAGTTTCGCTAAAATCAGGTGAGTTGCTTTCGGCGACGCTTTCTGTGATCCCCATATGCTTTTGGAGCGTGCGCAAGTAGTCACTCAGCATCATTGTTTTCTGATTGGTTCGTTTGCTGTTTGTTTGTGATTGGCTTAGAACTTTCTCTCTGATCAACTGTTGTAGCTTGCCAGCGCTTAAAGGAGTTACGTTTGCGCTAGTTTCAAAATTTTCCTCCTCATTTGTTCCCGTTGCTGTTTTTTCTTCTATGTTTTCTTCCACAGTACTTTCCTTATCCCCGCATCTCCCCTCACGGCCATGCGAGGATTCTGACTCTTTTCTTTTCCCACGTCTTGTTTGTTGCTGCAATCTAATCGGTAGAATCAGTCTGCTCTTTACCACACGAACAAACTTTTTAGCATTATTCCCGACCGTTCCTTTTTCCGAACCGTTACCTGCTGCTTCGGGTTCAACTTTAGCAGTTTCCAACTCATTTCCTATCGTTTTCACATCACTTGCTTCGTCGGAAATTCCTTGGAATGCAGTGGCGAATTCCGGTGACCTCTTTTCAAAGGCCTCTTTTCCGTTTTTCTCATGAATAATGTCACCATTTTTTTCCAATCCTCTCTCTTGAATTTTGTTAGTAATATCCCTCGAAGCACATTCCTCATTCTCCTTTTTGACGTCAATTACTGCGCTCTCACTGCCTTTTGGTTTCACAAACACTCCTTTTACATTCCATTTACTTGCAACATTTCTGGAGTGTTCCGTTACCTTAGGTTGTCTGGAGGATGGGACCTCCTGGCTCCTTAAATTACGAGTATCTTTTCTGCAGCTTCTCTCATCGTACCAGCTGATACCAAGGGATTCTTTAGAGGACGAGGTCATTGTTTCAATCAGTGAAGATGACTTTAGGTGGTATTTGGGAGCTCGTGATAATTCAGGTGAGTCTTGTAGTCTGCTTTGATCGACACTGTCAGAATGAAAATGAAATGATTTGAAAAGGTCATTAAACGTAGAGTTCAACTCGTATTTAGCGCAATTTTACTGAACTTCCATGCCTTTTCAATCTGAAACATGCACGACGATATTTATTCTTTTGAAAGAACAAGCAGCAATACTTATTTACGCGAAAATTTCATGTGGCTCTGAACCTCTTCCTACAATTGTTTTATTTTTTAAACTTTATTAAAGTTACATCGTTAATTCTATCTTAGGATTTTACTGTGATTGTCTCTTTTTAACTTTTTTTATATTTAATAATTTTTTACCTACTGTTTATTTATAATTTTTACTCAGGACCAGCCTGAAAACCACCTGAGGGTGAGGTTGCCTCCTGACTAAAGATATTTGTTATTGTTGTTGTTATTATTATTATTATTATTATTATTATTATTATTATTATTATTATTATTATTAAAGTTGTATCTGAACAAACTAATCACAGGTCTATAATAGAAATGGGGGGTTTTTCAGTTGCAAATGCTTCAAACTAAAATTAGGAGCGTTTTTAATAAATTATACTGTTGCTATGATAACCTATTATGTATAGAAAATGACCATGACTTGTTTTCTTTATTATCATTTTTAGTTTATTTATTTATTTATTTATTTGTTTTTCGTGGTATGTCTTTAAAGTAGCTGATGAGCTAAGAATATTTACCACGTAAAATAAAGGTATTGTATTGTATTTTCCAACGACAAGGTATTTGTTTGAAACCATTATTGTTGTATCGACTGATAAAGAGTGGTATTGATCCGTCAAAATATACGTGATGGAAAGTGATGGAAACTGCTGTGAGCTACCTTAAAGAGAAGCTTATTATTGAGTCTGTCAAAATCTGAAAGTGTGATCACTATTAGTATATAATCTAAACGAAAGCGATCAGAGAGCGTTTTCTTGCGGTACTACAGTTTAGTTGTCCAATGTTATTTACAGGATTTATAACAATCTGCTTTTAGTTTAGTCCCATATCGGCACTCGTGGTGATCAAGTGCTTTTCAATAAAGGAGTATTAAAGGGAAGAATGCGAAAACCTAGATTCAAAACCATTATTGACGTTTTCTTGTTTCTTTACCTGTGTATGGGCCTTCCTTTGTAGTTCAAATTACCCTTTATCATGTTTATCCTCGTATACACTCCTACAGTATCTTCCAACTGCATATCTCGCTGTTTATTCTCTTCTAATCGTTCCTGCCTCTTCGTCTTACGTCTCACTGTCTGGCGTCTTAGAATCTCGCGTTTGACCGCACGTGGAATGATGGACTCCTCCATGAATTGCAAACCAGACTGCATGGTAGGCCTGGAACCGTGATCTCGAGTGGTCTCTGGAGCAAGGGGCCGGCGAATGCTTTTGATTTGCCGACAGTCACCCTTCGCTTGCATTCCACGTAAGGAAGCCAGGTGATGCTTGTCCCCATCAATGATGCTTCCAAAAGGGGTTAAACCTGTAAGATATTGAAAACATCTAAAAATTGTTTTTCAGAGACAATCTGTAGCATAATTCCTGTTTTGAGTTCTAATACGTTGAGATCATCAAGCCCAGATTGACAATAAATAAATAAATAAATAAATAAACAAATAAAGGGTAAAGTTGTCGAGTGCAAACTATTTGGTCTAAAAGAAGTGTAAGATAAACAACTAGAACAATTTTCATGTTATAATAATGGAAATAAAAATTGAGGCTTTGAAATAAAATCATGGACTCCTTAGACTCTTAAGGAACGTTGTATCTCCTACCTTCAATTTGACAATTCAGATGATGGACTATTTGTTCAAGGTTTGTTTTCTCTTCCCTGTATTTCCTCAAACTAATTGCTGATTTCTCTTCTAACAACTGCAATTTCTGCATTAACGAAACGTTGTCCCTGCGATTTTTGCCACCACAAACCTTTCTTGTTGTGTTGTACATTCTATCGCCGTCCAAACAATACGTATACGGCTGTATACACGAGGGTGCACTCGCGTAATCTTGATCATTGCCAAGATATTTTGTATATCTATGGCTTGTCTTAAAATTCATGATTCAAAATTCTCCAGCAAATTTCAAGTGCGTTTACTTTTTTCTTGTTTTGCACTGCATTAAATTTTTAATCATGGGAAAACAATTAAGTTATCGATTGGTATTAATAGCTGTGAAATGATGTAATGTCGACACGAATGCATTAGCAAGCGTCAGAAGACGCCGCAAAAGTGTAGAAAAGCTCAGTCATTAAAAATAATCAAAATGCAGTTTATTTATTGTAGGTGCTCGGATTTCTTGTTAATTTAACAGAATGGAGTTAGCAATACTTATATTCTTGTTGTTCGTCTTAGTCTTTCTTTGCCTTTTATTCTATACTCAAACTGAAAATTTTCTTCTCTGTCTATCACTTACTTGGTAAAAAAAATAAATTCTCGTCAAGTGTGAAACTCCACATTGGTCCATTATCGCTAATTACTAAACTCGCGCATTCGTTTGTCAATACGTATTAGAAATGAAAGCACAATAGTCGCTAGCTATCGAGTGCACTAAAAAAGACAACCTGCAATGATGAAGACTGTCATTCTTGCAGACCCAAGGGAAGATAGCAGGGGTGAGGAACAAGTCGAAACGAAGGGGGAAAAAGGCCACGAGGAAAAAAAATTTTATAAGAAGAAGTGATGTTATTATTCATACATTGGTTTTATTTTTTTAACTCCAAACTTCCTGTCTCCCCGATCTTTTCAAATAGCTGTCAATTCAATTCATTTTTCATGAGGTTTGGCCTCTGGCTTTGTTTTTTCAACCAATATTTCGACAAAAGACAGCCTTTCATTTTTCATTTTTGTCCTTCTAGACTGATGTGAGTTGGATGTCATGAGGGCATCACTGGTTTCTAAGCAACACGGTTACCTCAACAACGAAAATCACATTCCCCTAATGTTCAACCAGAAAGATTTCCTTAAAAGCATGTCAGAAACTTTAAAGGAAAATCTCTATGCAAAGAAAATTCAGGAAGATTTTTAGGAAATGAAATAGATTTCTGAGCTGAACTGACTTGGCCTACAAACGAACCCTTCACTGTCTTGATATTTCACATGGTATTTCAACTTCGATTCAACCGCATTTTCCCATTTATAAAAGGTGATATTTACGTTGGTGGTAAAAAACAAACAAAAGTTCCTCACCGCTGTATCTCAACTCACTCAACACGTTTATTTTTTACTGCAACAAAACATTTGCAAATTGTATCAAAAACGTAGTGAGAATAAATGCGTTCTCAGCCATGCATGTAGCCAATTGTTAGCTTCATTTTATCATTCCTGGCACGTATCATTCTTTCCTGTTCGAAAGTCTTTTATTTTGAAATATTCGTGAAAGCTAGCGGTGACGGCGAAGAAGGACAAGCGTATTTTCGGTACCCAACTTGACTGGAGCAACGAGAAAGAAACTGAATTTTACTTCGAACATATCATTAGCATCGCACAGGAAACGAGTCCAATTTTCTTTCACGCAACAGAAACAAACTTTTTTGGCGTGTTAAAACTTACATTATATTTTATTTATTTTGCCATAATTCACACATTACAAATTACAAAATACAGGTTTACAGGTAAGAAGTGGTGGGGAAATCTAAACGAAACTACGAGGTTTATAAGAAATTAGGTTTCCTCACGAAATACACTACAAAAGTGAATAAACAAGTACTTAATTATGGATGAGTTAGAGGTAGTAGATCGGAGAACAAATCAGTTCTACATTATAACACTTGAATTAATCAACGGCCAGGAAAAGGCCTCACAAAATCCTAGCTTTTCGTCTTAATCCAGTCAGGTTCAAAACTGCTTTCCACGACTTGTGGCAAATTTATCGCCAGGTACTGCTCAACTTCAAAGAACACGCCCATCAAAATTTATTCATTATCCTTCTTTCACTAAACGTTTCACGATGGATATTCTGACAACTCTTACCTGTTTTCTGTAGACGTAAACTGTAAAGAACCCATTGAAGATTTCTCGTATCGCTTTTATACCGCTGAATCCTCTTTTCGCTGTTTTTTCTGAGATCAACAAGCGTGGACTGCAGTAAGCCAAATTCACGTCGTTCCTTGCACAAAAAACAACGTTTGGCGTCTTTATTGACCCTGAAAATATCCACAGTCTCTTCCCTGAAGCGACTTTCATTTTCCTTCGTTATCGGCTTAATTTTTGCGTTTGTTGACAAATTCATTCTCTCTCCGTCGATAGAGAGAGAGAAAAGCACGATTCAGCCTGACTCAGTGAAATTTTGATTTTGATTTACCTGATGAAGTTTGTGCGTTAAATGTTTTTAGTCGGCTTTTTCGTTCCCTAAAATAGCATATCCAGCTGTATAATTGTTTTAAAAATAATGGCAAGCAAAACACGGGAAAAATATTCCACACTACATTCTCCGGAAATTTGTTATCGGCATTCAAGCGGCGAGAAATTAAGAACGGTATTTTCTTCCTTTATAGATAATTTAAAATGCTGACGCCCGCGCTGTCGTTTACAGCCAGCTTATAGATTTAATTTCCTTTTATTTTTCTCAATAATGCGTCTGTTATCTTGCTGAAAGCCGTCAATCTCAGCATTTATGGGGGGTCCGAACGAAACCAAGGGTGATTTATTACGCTATGCGTGGTTGAACTGATGCATAACTGTGGCCATTCCAAACAATATATAGCTAATATATCGAATAACGCATTTTTTGGGTGTATGTATTTTTTCATGTTCTGTTCTTGGATGTGGCACTTTTTAAATGCAGTCATCGTTCTTTAGTAGAAGCTTAAGCGTTAACCAACGCGATCGCATCCGCCTACTGCTGCAGGTGAAACGAGGCTTTTTGTTAACGGAGGAAACAAACAAACAAACAAACCAACAAACGAACAAACAAATCAAAAGAAACGGGCCGCTACCCACAGGATCAATATAGAACTATCGATAAATCTGTTGTTTTAGTTGTTCCTTAGCTTCTTTATTCGTTCAGACAGCCAAAGCTTTGCCTACTCAGTTTGCTTGTGATGTTCGATAGAAGCTGATGACATTTTTGTGGTATTTTTAGTCGCAATACAGCTGTCAGCAGGGCCCAATTAGCGCTAAAGCCTCTTTCCGAGTCATGCAATCGAGAACCGGCTTCAGTTCCTGCTTTTCCCTTTGCTGTCTGCGTCGGGTGGCATAACTCGCGGCGGTACGTTTCACGTAAAAATGAAATAAGACTGGCTGCTCTTATGGTTGCGCTACGCGTGTTATAGGAACACCTTCTTTAATTGATTTTCATACTTTCGCCGGTTAGATAAAACAACCAATTAAGAATGGACGCGATAGCCAACAGTACCTGACCAATTAATTTTAACGGCATGTGCTCATTCATTCAAAGGGTTTGAATCCTCTGGAATTTGAAAATGATCTTCGAAACGATTAAGTTGCGCCATTGCGTTCGAGAAAAGAAAGCTTGGATTCATACTGATCTGGGGAAGAGCGAAATTCGCTCGAACTAAAGAGCGTTGGAACAGGAAAAATCAAACTGGCCCCAAGTTCGTTGATGATACAAAGGTTCACGACATTATAAATTTGTTTTGGCTAATATCTTTATCGAATAATAAAAAAAACTTCTCCCTTCTTTTGACAGTCTACTTCCAGTTCCCACTGAAAACATTTTATCATTCTGGTCCTTATTTTATTACAAGTCCTGACAAAATCACTTTACAAACCAAACCAAATATCGAGAAAAATACTTAATATTGACAGCATATGAATGAATCATGGAATAGAGCGGTTTGTAAATGAGTGTAGTAAAATCAAAAGAAAAGTAATTATTCTGGCCAATCAGGAGCTAAGATATAACAGCGCAATGAACCAATCAAAATTCGAAGCAAACACATGTAACCGGCGTCAAGCGCGGGAAAACACGTTCGCGCAAGTCACGATTGGGTTTGGTGCTGTTTCTCATTGGTTGAGAAAGTGGCGCGAGTTTTTTAACCAATCACAGAGCGAGGTAAAGCAAGGGTGAAGCAAACGTGAACTTCTTTTGACACTCAAATGAAAACCGCTCTATACAAATTGAATAACATCTCTATTTACAGTGTAATATGAAGCCACAAAGCCTTATACAGTAGATATTAACCTTTCATGTTGCTGCTAACCTATATTCCTTTCAAATGTTTTTGAATCGCTATTGAACAAAAATTCCTAAAAGCGGGAAATACCATAATACCCTGATCATAAAATCATTTCAAAGTACGTGAAATTTATAGGGGAGCTTTTTCATCGGGAGAGGGGGATGGGATTTGCTCTTCACGACGAAATCATTTAAAACAACTTGAAAAGACATAAACTGACCAACAACCCAAAACAAATTTGAAAAGCTTAACGTTACTAATTCATGGGCATATATTCAGAAACGCTTATTATAACAAGGATTTTGGCGGACTTTGGAGAGGCTTCCATTCGGAATTTAACGGTGTTTTAGAGGTCGTTATTTAATAAAGTAAACCAAGCAAAAAATACTTTCATTGTTAGGTCCTTTGCGGTGATTTGTTTCTTTTCTGTGACGAATTTTATTGTGACTTGTATAATTAGCGAATGCATGTAAATACATGTAATTTTAAGTATACCTTTCGGAACCACGCCACATGGCAACATTCTTTAATTAAAGTGCTTTACAGAAAGGTTCAATCTCGAAGGGCTTGCGATTTTTCTTATTACAGTCAACTCCCTTTATTGCGGACACCCACAGGATCGCGGGTTAGTATCCTTAACAGAGAGAGAGTCCATAATAGCGGGAATTTATTTGAATCAAACTCTGTACTCTATTTTTGCCGGAGATTTCGCTGCTGTCCGTATTACCGGGGTGTCCGTAAAAGCGAGGTGTCCGCAAGGCGAGAGTTGACTGTACTGCAAGAGGCAGTTTTTTTTTTTTGCAATTTGGCATAAAACATCTAGCACCGGCCAACTGTATGAAATGAGGTCAGAGGCCCTCAAGCGTTTTTACTGTCACTAGCTTCTTTACCAGGCACTGAGTTGTTATTTGAATCAAGGGATGCATCCCCCCTTGCTTGATTTACCGATTCACTCTTAGCTACATTATCATCTCCGGAATTGACCCCATCTTTGCCTTCCTCAGATTCGTTTGAGTGGTCTTCAGATTTTTCAGGTTCCGAGCTAGAAAGTATGTTGTCATTATTTTCATCAGCATCAGTTGTACTAACTGCTTTATCGGCAGACGAAGATGCAGGCAATACATCGCCATCTTCGTTCTCTTGCTCGCTCGGCGCTGAATCATCGATTGCTTTCTTGATGTGAGTTTCAGATGACCCAGTGGGATTGTCGCTGTCTTTTAGCAATTGACGAGAATTTTCATTCTTGTTGGCACTTTCATCAGCTGGTCTTGATTCAGATTCAATTTCGGGTTCGTTGTTTTCCCAAGCCTGGAGTTGCGATTTGTCAAGCTTATCCGCGACTTGCGCCTTCTTAGAATCATCTTCAATAATTTCAACTTCATCTTCATCTTCAGTCCTTTCATTTTCTTTCCTTTCATCTTGGTCTTCTTCGTAGGAAATTTTCGTCCCTGCATTTTCGACTTGCTCAAGCACTTCCTCCATAACTTCCTCTGCCGGAAGTAAATCAATCGGTTTCTCTTCTTTCGTCTGGCGCGTGTCATTAACTTGATCTGCTTTCTCCTGCATCAAGCCACTGGCCTTAAACACATTCCCAACAGTTGAGGTGTCGTCCTCGTCGTTTTCTGCTTTCACCAGGGATACTTCTCCAGGTACTGGGGTGTCATCTTCAAGCCATCCAGGTGGCGAGGAAGATATTGTAAAATTATTCATACTTTCAACGTCCTGTGACATGCGTGGCTGGAGCAGACCGTGAACAGTCGGTGGGTCTGGAGACGAGTTGCGAATGACGTCGCGCGGTGATGTCAGGGACGTGATGTTGGTAACACGTGACTGATCACGTGATTGCTCGCTGCCTTTGCTTTCAATGTTATTTTTTGTTACTCGCGGTTTTCGCTTCGCCACGTCGTTTCTTGGCAGTCGACCTGTGTTGGTCAACTGGCCGTTGCCTATCTGGGGTAGAAACGGCGCTCGAGGGCTCCTTGTAAGCGAAGAGGCGCCTCCTCCGTAATTCATTCGTTTAAAAGATCGTCCCCGTTCCACTGCTACGTAATCTCCTCCGGAGATTAAATCGGCCGGCGTTAAGATAAGTTTACCATCTTTGGTATACAGTGCCGCAATAGCAGCCGCCAAGAAAACATGTTCCTGTACGATGTTCAAAATCTGTTCCATGCTCTGCTGCAATCGCTTTTGCAGAACTATTTTCACTTTGGGTTTGAACACGTCTCCATTACAAAACACGTAAAGTATTTTCAAATCACGTTTTCCCCACTCATAATCCATCTTATGCCTTCCCTCCGTAACAAAGACATTTTTCTTGGGAGAATTGTTCGTTTTACGAGGGGGACGCGGTTTTGAGACGCCAAGATCCGCATAGTTCAACTTTTTAAATTCCTCTCTCCCGGCAGCCACGTACACACTCTTGTTTCTAATGCTTTCAAGGTTCTGCACCGGCCGGCCACCGATCGGCGTGCAGATTTTTCGTACCGCGTTAAACGCTGAAATGTGCGCCGTCACCTGGTCATACAAGGCTTCCATTGTCCGTATGTGCCGTCTGTTGATAACAAGCGTTTTACCCAGAAAGTTACGGTTTCCATTCTTGTAAACTTTAACAGTGACTGTTGGAGCGAAAGTTGACGCCACTGCTGCCATTCTGTTTGCCTGGGAACAGAATCAGTTGGTTAGCAACACACATCCTAGTTTCCTTTATCACGGTTTTGATATAACATGCATTTTTGACAGAAAAGGTAACTGAACCCTTTCACATACCTTCCACAGAAAAAGGTAGCCCTTTCACATACCCACAGTAGAAAAACTGCTTTCTTTTCGGTTGGTCTGTTCGAGATATCTTAAAAGTCCCTTCTAAATACCTAAATGACAGTTTTCTCTGATTAGCCTGGTGAGTTCTAAAAGTAAAACGAATACTGAGTTTTTGCTTCGTAAAGAACGATTTGTGAATGTTTCAGTGTTCATGTGCAAATGTTAGCCGCGGCGAAATATGAAGAATTATGAATGAAACCCCGGCGGGTTGATTCTGAAATTTAACTTGCACACCTTACACTAGCCTCCTACACAGACGTTCTTAGGGGTTCAGGAACGCGTGACGAACCCCTAAGAACGTCTGTGTGGGAGGCTAACCTTACACCTGCGATTTATAGTATGTATATATTTTTTTTACACAAAAAGCAACAACAATAACAACAACAAAACCACACACTTAGAGAGATACAGTGCAAACTCTGAGACCTATTTCGACGGATGATTAGAATTAGTATATATATCTAATAAATTTTTGTTTTTCTTGATTCTAATTGCTATAGCAACAATTTCTGTTTCCCCTAACAACAGAGAAGATCTGTGAAACAGAGCACGTATGTTTGCGTTTATATTTCAGCCAATCAAAGCTGGCGCATGCAAATTTTGGTCTAAGTGGTAGCGAATTCATTAACGTTCTTTTTGTTTGAATGATGTAAACTTGCATAGAATATTTACAAAATAAATTAAACCGTTGTTTTCTTCTGGATAATGACTTCATCTACAGTTTTGGAGTACCAAAAGTGTTAAAATGCGAGTTACTTGTAATTAAAGAGGAAGAAAGACTATAATCTGGAAAAATATATACAAAATTTAAACTTTAAAAATTTGACTGTTTAACACTTTAACTCTACGCTGTGTCAATCATATATTTTCGAGTTATGCCGACCTTTGAATTCATTGCCAAAACATTTAATTTTAAAATCGAATTTTTTAACGAATTTGTATGGGCAGACACAGTCGCCAGTGGTTTCAAAACATTGCGGCTATTTGACAAACAACCAGTTTGAAATTCCGGCAATATCACTCGAGGGGCCTTTGTTCAAAAGTTCTTTCCTTCGAATAAAAAGCAAATGTTTGACCTTCGGTTTGACAGTTGCTGTATAGATGTTGTTAATAATCGATTTTTTCACGTTCCAGAATCTCTAGGCAAATCAGTGTTTAGCAGGCAGAACACGAAGACCAATGGTGACTAATTTCGTTTCTAAGCTGTTATCATCGCTAATATTTTAAGGCTTGTCCGTCGTGGCATCTAATGAGAATGTTTAACACAAATAGTTCAACTTTCCAAGATCGTTTTGGGCCTTTAAGAGGGACTTTTTTGTGCGAAAACGAAGATTGATCTTTTAGAATTCTTCAGCTGAAATTTGAAGTCGAGAAAATCAGTTTTAGAGAACAGATACACTATCCCCCGAATTTACGAGCTGATGATCGCTTTTCGAAAATCCTACCTTTCCTTGTTTCGTTTGTTTAAAATCATTTTCATCCCCATCGAAAACAAAATGAATTAACTTTCTCATCTTACGAAAGATTTAGGCGACAAAACATCCAAGACAACTCTAGTTTTTTCTTGCATAAATTCAATTAGAAATGATTTCGCACACGGTTTAGGCCTTTTGAAAAGATGTTTACCGAAATGAAACGTTGGGTGCCTCGGATTTAATAGGATAAAGGCGTATATAACAGATGTTGAATTTAAAACAAACATGGTAACCATGAAGGTCGAGCGGCACAACATTTGGCCACAAGTATAAAATCACTGGAGTTGACCGAATCAGCACTTTACTATCAAATGCCTGTTCCGTGCATGCTCTTGTTCTGTCGTTTTGGAAGTTAATTTTGACTAACGTTGTAAATACTCTGACTTCGCAGAAACTGAAAAAAAAGTACTATTCGGCATAATGTACTGTAATTGTAATTTGAATGGTTACTTACTACTTTTCTAAGCTCTCAGCTCAAACGTTTATGCTTGCAACAAGCGCACACCTCAGAATAAAAGTTAAAGTTTGATGATACAAGTTACGACATTTGAAATCCTCGACGTTTGTGGCGAAGATCACATCTGAGAGCTAGCGTCATACGTGGCCGCTTGCGGGTTGCAATGAAGGTTTAAAATAAAATGAACTTCAGCGAAAAAGCGCGCTGTTGTTGTGTTAGCGATACTAATACTCGCGATTCTGTCAGACAAAAATAGCCTTTTATTTAAGTGATACTAGAAACTAGAGCAGTTTATATAATTTTTGTCCGAAAATATCTGAATTTGTAGGTCCATATACTTCTTCCACTAGCAAAATTTTCAAAGTGAGAGATTGAAATTTTCATGTGACCAGTACTCAATGCCAATAAATTGATTATCACTCACTTGTTGGCAACCTGTTTACCAGCCGCCCAATCTTCCTCTCTTCCCTGTCGGAGTTTTCGTGTCAGAAATGTCTTCACGGTTTCCAACGCAAATGAAATCTGTACAAGAATAAAAGAGCTGGATTATATTTAGTGACGATCGCTCTAAATTCATTATGAATTCCTGCCGATTAACTAACGTTGTTGTGGCAATGCACGGAGTTGAGTTTTCTGTAATATATAATTGGATTAGTCGCACGTTTGAAAGCCCTTGAACTGGCTCACAGTCGCGGATGCGCCAACGTTACGTTTTTATTTACTTCCTTTAATAACTGATATTTTTCAAATCAAATTATATGATTGACACCGATCATGCCAGTGAGGTAACAAAAATGTAGCCAGAGAGGTAGTTCTTATTCATATTATCAACAATTCTACAAAAAAACAAATTAGTAAAAATCGGGTAGAAAATACAGCTCGTCATGAATGTACGATCCTCCAAAAAAAAAAATCCCAGATAGATTGCGAACTTTTGATTTGAAAAATTCTTAGGTCGATAAATCGAATCGCTGAAATCGCGGTTTTTTATTTTTTGATTGATCATGAGCTCGCAAAAATAATTTTGTAACTAATAATCAGAGAAATACGAGACGGTTTCATAGCACGATAATTTTGTCGATTCTGTCCTAATTTTTCTTTCATTCACATCTTGTTAGCTTTTTCCTAGTACCTTCCCTCCCAAGACCATCCGTTAAGCATCATTATATCCAAAAGAAAGAAATAATTCACAAAAATTATAATCTCAATCATGGCCTGCATTCTACACTAACGACATACCTTCTCGACTTGCTAATCACCTTGATGCCAAAATTTCAGTTACGAAATTCTTCTATTTCGGTAATCTTTCGATTAAACTTTCTGCTTTCATCCATCTTAAATTAGTGAAAAACGTTTCTATAATTCAAGATGGCTGACAACGCTTACGTTTGGAGTGGCAAAACATTTAGCATATGGAAATTTTTAATCTATATTATAATGACGGAAAGCGGTGTTGTTTCAAAGTGACAAGAAAAAAAAAGGTGAAATTAATTTTGTGTAAAGCTAGTTGCTTTGCTCGTTGCGTTGTCAATAAAGTCGCGGGAAGTGCCTCGATAAAAGGATTTTTTGACTCTTATTTCGGGAAATAAGAAAAAAAAAAAAAAAAATACGACGGAGGTGGTTTTGAGTTCCCATAGTTACAAATACATAGCAACAAGGTGTTATCGGGGAAAGCGATCAAAAGTAAATAGTTTTAATGTTTATATAAGAAGGTTAATAAATTCAAATAGCTTGCGTTTGTAAATGAAGCAGTGTTTACTTTGCATGAAAAGAAACGCACTTGTTGTTTTGCGTGAAAACCCTTCAGAGACTGTCGAACTTTTAGGAGATTTTTATCAGGTATTAAATAAAAGAAAGCGAAGTTTAAAGGCAAGGTAATGTACGGAAACGTGATATTTCCCGTGGAGCCGCTACAGTTTGTAGAGCTTTAACCATATATAGTGAAGTCATTGTTTGTATGTTCAAGTATCAAGGAGCATTCGTTTTCAACCCCAAACACCTCTTCCTTTTGCGCATGACTGATGTTGAGACTTGCGCAGTGAAATCAGAAGCTCTGAGCTAGAGGCCGAGAATGCCATTCTCTATCCCAGAGACTTTGGCTTAATTGGACAAATCCTGCCGTCGGTTATGCGCAAAAAGGAAGAGCCGGCTGGGTTCGAGAATGTCGAATGGTTACTTTTGGGAAGAAAAACGATCCATACCTAGAGTCCGCGAGCTTCTCGGTCAGTTGTCTGTCACCAGGACAACCAACCATTGCCTAAAGAATCTAAGGGCACTGGAGTACAACTCCCGACAAACTTATGGTGGGAAGTTCAAAGAGAAATTTTTGACTTTAAATCTAAAAGGTAGAAAATAAACATGTTACTAAAATAAAAGACTTAAAAGTTTTGGCAATTAATATTTTATTTGATTGTTGAGTCTCAGGAGAGACGCCTTGCTTTAATTTAGTTTCCAAAGAACACTGTCGCCTTAAGTGGCCGGAAATTTAATGACTAAGATCCCAGCACCCCAAGCAAGCTGCGGTTCTCCACACCACTGGGTCTGTCTGTTTACTCAGGCTAGGAAAAAGCCGAATTGGAGCACTCTTCGCCCGGTTAAGTTAATTGACAATTAATATTAAGAACGTAAGGAAATAGAAATAAAAGCATTCTCATTGGCTCCACATGACATCACTGTTTTCACTGATGCCATATTAAGAAACTCGGGGAACCGATACCGTCTGAAAATAATTGCTAATGCAGCGTGGTCGTCTGGAACAAGTAGTCACTGTAAAATGGCGCCCTGGACGTGTACCTAAAGTACACCGTTTGTTTCAACGGGAGCATAACGCAGTATCTGAATGAAATAACATGAGTTGACGGCTTGTGATCATCGCTCTTTAACGGCATGGTAAGTTTTTCTAAGAAGACCGACGATATTTTCAGTATTTTGGCGATTTCCTGTTTATACAGACGCACGACATGCGATAAAATTCTATTTGCACTTTACGCCGGAAATTATACCCCACTTAGCAGTAACCGGGAGATATTGTTCTTCGAACTCCATCGGAGACTGATCGGTAAACATGTCGAATTGTCAGAGGCCAGATTTGTCTTGAAAATCAGTTCGATTGTTTCCTGGACTGAAGACGATGTGTTGAAGACGATGCAATTCTATTACAATTAAAATTTCACAAAAGCATTAGTCAGCATGTTCCACTGAATTATCATAGACAACATTTGAAACTTTTTGTTGAGTTTAATCTTTTGTGTCATCGTTTAATTAATGCGAAGCTTCTCAGCTCAGGCTAGATATATAAAATCGAAGTTGTAGTACGTAAATGATCGCATCAACTTGGGATTTTTAATGTTTCGTGACGTTCGGAGGTTTGTATATTCGCAGTTTCAAACTTCGATTTCGAAGGAATGAAGGATGGTTCAAAGCGAATGATATCGCCTGTGTATTCACAGTTTCAAACTTCCATTTCGAGAGAACGAAGAACGGTCCAAAATGAAAAAAAAGAATAACTAAACAACTACTCCGGTCTTCGCTAGCTTTCGCTCGTGACCGTCGAGCAACTGACGAGTTTCTAAGGCGAGTTCATGCGATTTGAATCAGATATGTTCCCTTTAGCAGTAGCCTTTACCGTTGTCTACAGGATTGCGTCAGTTACTGCTAAAGAAATGGGACGAGACATGTTTCTGTGAGTTTCGAAAGGCGTCGTTCCTTTAAACATTATAATGCAAGCCACGCGACGGAAGGATTGGAGTCACGCAAACTTAAAGAAATAACTTGAATTCTGTTTGTTGAAGCCAAGCACATTCACTGAACAATAAGCGGGCATTGGCGGGGAACTGGGCATTAAGTCTGTTTTAAACATGCCACAGCTTAGGGAAGAGGCGGTGGGGCTTAAATTATCCTGGGGAGGAGGCGGATGTACACCGGCTGCTCTTGAATTATGAAAGTATGTTTTCAGATGTCATTAAGATCACACGCTAGTTGCCATTACCAGACGAAAAATAGGTTCATATCGATTTTTTTCAATTACAGGAGTCAAGGAAAGAAGAAACAGGTAAGTTTGCCCATAAGCAACTGAAATGACGTGGGATCGATGTGTGCAAAAGATTTTCTACCGTTGCAGAATTAATACAAGAAAGGAACTACTCTTTAGTCGGGAAACGCAAAAATACCGGGAATACTAGTCATAAGGCATTACATATTTGTTTACGTTAATTACATCTAAAATGCAGAGCTTGTTTCGTTTTCAAGATATCCAATTTATCGATAATTGTTCTGGGATCCCTGTGACGAAATCATAATTGATAAGAACATGCTCTATAGCTTAAGGCATGCTCATCAATCTGGAGGCAACAAGAGCCAACTACATTCCAATCCTAGCAGTACGCAGGATGTTTGTCCAATGAACCTAGTTTAATGGCCTTAGCTCCCACGAGTCTCCTGTAGCTCAGTGGTAGAGTATCCGAACTGGCAATTGGAAGGTCTTAGGTTCGACTCCTGATAGGAGCACTCGGATGTTTTTCCCGAGTATGCCTAGGCCTGTGTCACTTACTGAATAATACAGAATTCTCATTTATTCACCAGGCTTACAATGTTCCATCACATTTATTCCAAGAGCCCACTAGTTTTTTTTCCTGGTTTCCCCCTCTAACATCCCCATATTTAACCCGTTTTTAATCTCTTTTTGAACTACAGATGACCCTGAGTATCAGAGGGCTTTCACTGCCCTGGATGAACTCAAGCTTGCTTCAAGGAAACCATTTTTCAAGGAGCACTTTTTGCAGGTAATATTTGCGACATTCGTCAACTTTCTCGCTGAATCAGCGTATAACGGTCCATCAATCCGTCGAGATCAAGTCTTTATCATTGTAACCTAGTCCAAGGGTCGAGATGGAGTTGATAAATGTACGGACATTTTTTTAGCTGTCAGTTAACATTTATGGGCTATGGTTTTCAGTTATCAGTTCAAAACCGAGGCATTTCTCAGGTGAAGATTAAAATTTTGGCCAATCCAATTGTCAGCTACATTTTTAGTTAAACTTCATCCAGACCTCTGGTCTTGCTCAGTAGACTTTTTAACCTTTGTTAAAAAATAATGATTTCAGTTAGCAAATGTACTGGACAAACGTACGTGCCCTGGCCCCCTTCTTTTTGAGGAAGGAAAGAACGCATGGAAAGGTGGACATTTTGTTATTCTGAAACATTCACGCTCTGGGCCTTTTCCTCTGGCCGTTTTTTCCTCGGTTCCTGAACAGCTTGAAATTAGCATGAAGTAACTAAAACTTTAAACATTCAATACTATATCCACTGCTCATATAGTTCAGTCTGTCTCCCTGTGTTTGCATGCTATTTACTTGTCTCAGTCCATCCATCTTATTTGTTTTGCACGTAAAAGGCAGGGGGATAACTCGAAAACCGCAAGGTTCATTTATTTCCCCGCTTACTCGACTTTTTACTCTCATCTCATGTAATTTTTTGTAATTTGCAGTAGCTTTTGATTATTAAGTGTCAAGAGAGTAATTTTTAATGAGTCTAATAAAAAATCCATTTGTTGTTGTTGTTGCCATCTAACAAGGCATTCTACATAGATTTGCCACTGGGATAGACAAATAGTTAGAAGGCTTTTTCAGTCAACACGTTGGTCATATGAGACTCTCCTTCTAAAGGATTTCGTACTTGAAAAAGGATTTCGAATTGGTTTGGTCCTTGCAGTAATATTTTGAATTGATAGACCAAAACTTAAAGAAAGTAGGTACTCACCCTTATATTGAACCTCTAAAGAAGCAAAGGAGTGCGTACACCGGTCCACACAGACTGACACTCGGACTCAGTGGGAAATTGACTTCTCGATGAAAAGGACTTTTTAATTTTTTATCAATGCAATCCAACTCTAACGCAGCTACTTTCTCGTCAGGATGACACATTGTTTTTTATGGAATCCGAAGAGGAACTAAGAAACTTTCTTGTGAAGGTAAGGGTGATATTTTCAATTATTCTACCATTAAACAAATTTGGAGCATCACTGTATAAGCAATTAGAGGCACGGCATTCGGGATGGAAAACCTGAGATTTTAGTGTTAAATGTTAATATAAATTGTTTAGATTTTAGCTTCAGGTATTGTAATTAAACTTAGCATTTTGATTCCATATTTTTGTAAACCTCATTGAATTTTTACCGCGGATAAAGACAGATTACTTGGTTGCTTCCTCAGTTCCTTACAAGTAGCTACTTACTAACCGAACGTGTCTCCGGCAAACGTAGGGAACAAAGATCCTTTTAACTCCGATCTGCCAATTGTTTCAATTGTTACAATGTAGTTTCTAGATTGCTAGAGTCAGTTGCGGTAACATGTCAGGAGAATTTTTGACTCACCTATCCTTGACGTCCGTTGTTGTACGCCGGGGAAAGTATTTCACTAAGTATTTCCAAGTAAGTAGCTTCTGGGATAATGTTTTGCTTCTTTCAAGAAACTTTCCGTCTGTTCTGGGTACTACATGTGGACTTTATTTTCATGTTGTGATTTCAGTAGACACTTCAAATAGGAATGAAGTATCATTAAAGTATTTGACCAGGGATTTAATGCATGGTACGCCATCTTAGTTGTGTAGGCAACTTGGGCAGTTGCGAAAAGCCTGTCCGTAACAGCAGTTCATTATGAAAAAGTGGGCAACACAGAGTTAAAGTGGATTTGCCTGTCCATCTAAGACCAGCTGTTAGAAAAGTTCCGACACGAACAGAAAATGTTCAGACTTGATCATTTCATGTCTTGTTCGGGAGCCCCCACCCCCCCCCCCCCCCCCTCAAAAAAAAACAAAAAACTATCGGTAAGTTGAAAAGGAACGGAGCAGTAACAGGGTAATGTTCATTGACATGTAAATGCTCATATAGCCGCTGGCGTGCATTCACAGCCTTTCTTTTGACGCCGTCCATATGAAAACTAACGTCTTCCGGAGGGATTGAAATAGAAGTGCGAAGGCATGGTGATTGATCTGATGAATTGATTGGTTGACCTGATTGCGTTTCACAGGAATTGAAGTTACCCTTTGGACAAGGCTTTAAATTCAGCAGGCACTGGTTTCACAAGTACCATAAAACTGAAGGTTAGAAATTCATTATCAGTAATGTTAAGCACATTGTAAATGATACACCACTGTTGCTTATTTAACTGACGTTAAGGTTTGTGAGCCGTCAGTGTTCTAACATTTGTACTTTATCACAGTATCACTGAATTTTATAAGTTGAACTGCATGTTGTCACACTTTTTAAAGATGACTTTATTTGCTCTTTATCAGAAGCGGCCCATGCTTTGGCTTCTCCTGAGGTTGTGCCACATTCTGAAAAAGAAGTCGCTACTACAGAGGTGCACGTAAAAAGCGAGTTTAGAAGCAGTCCATCTGACTCTTCAGATACCCCAAAGAAAGAACACTCTGCACATACAATCACAAGGCCTCCAACTTTCGGAGCTCAAGTCACAGTCGAATCTAAAGGCTTAAAAGATAATACCAAGGTGGTGACGCAACGACATGAGAAAAAAGAAGAAGATATAAGGCCTACAAAAGAACCAGAAGACGCGGTCAGTCATCTCGCAGAATCGCCCACGAAAGACCCAGAAGATGACGTTAGTCATCCTGCAGAATATGTTTTCGCAAAAGCGGAGCCTCTTCTAACGTCATGTGGAAGCCACCAGAAACCACAGGAATGGTTCAGTGAAACAGGTGCCCTCCTTGACGAAGAGAGCAGGAAAGATGAACCTGGACATAAACGTATGGTGGAAGAAATATCCCAAGTAAAGGTTGACATTCAAGATAAAGACGTAGACGTTCACCATAACATGGCTGCTGATGAGGTCTCTTTGAAGAAGTATAGAAAATCTTCCATCAAAATGGAGGAATCAGAGAATTCCCATGAGGAATTACCGAGTCCTTTGGTTATCCCAGAAACGGCTATTACCACAGCGGCAAGCAAGGAGCATTATACAGTCGGTGATGTGGACATCATGAAACCCAGTCAGACAGGTAGGTAAATACGGCAACACTCAGTCAGGCCTGGAATAAATTTCCCTCTTCTCAGAGCCACCGTACAAAAACGTATAGAGCGACCGCGTTCAAGCCCATTTAATTTTTTATGCCGATTCACACCCTGTGTGTGAACCAAATCTGTATCATCCAAACAAAACTCAAGTAGCTTCAGTTTTTGCATGCCTTTCTTGTTTTGTCTTGAAAATGCACAGATGACGAAGACCAAGCTGCTAGCCTGAAAACCAGAGATTGCGCAGAAGAGAATACAGACGAAAATGTGACTAATATGGCTGCAGAAATAATGATCGAACCTAAAAGCGTCCCGGAGGTGGATCAGCTTCAACAAGAAACAGACAGAATTGAACAAACTGATGATGACGCCTGGGTGAATTCGATAGCAAATCAGAAAAACAAATACGGTAGGTATGAGAAACCTGCCCCACAGGAGAAACGTTCGAGTTGTTTTGTGTTCAACCAACAGCACATACTCCCTTTCATTAAACTGCGCGTGTAGAACCCTCGATAATTTTTCGATGGTTACCCCTCGAACCACCATTTACTATCTACTGACCAGTTAACATATTTTTTGGTTGACGTTGGGTGCGCCGTTTCATTTTTCCCCGAAAAAGAAAAAAGGAAAACAAAAAAGTAGACAGAAGGCCCTTTTTTGTTGTTCCGCCGGAATGATGCTAATCCATCGCACTCTTGCTTGCAGTTTTGAAATTAAACTGTATCATCTACTGCCCTAGAATTCTAGTATTCAGCTTTGGAATATGTAAAAAGTGCTGCGTTTATATTTAGATGATCTGACGGCCGTTCTGCCTTTTGTTTCAACCGGCTTCCTTTGATTAACTCAGCAAGTGTAGGAGATATAAATTCACTGTTGTTGGTCGATGAGCGTGTCATATGTTTACATACATAGCATTTTAGAGCCAGAATATGCAAGTTATAAGTAAAAATGGAAGTGTCACTCAAAACGAAACCCAGCTTTATTCCACGGCGTTGAATATTATGCATCAGTCAATTCGAGCAATGCTCATCCCCCGGGGCATTTATTAGTGGGGCATTTTGCGACACTGTCCGTCCCAGGGGTCTGACATGACAATGATACGTTTATCGCCGACGTTGGATACTGAATTTGTGATTCAGTTAAATGCTGATGACTGGAGCAATAATGAGAAGAACGACTTATCTGAGTTGAATTAGTTTTATTAGACTCACAACGGACTGTAGGTTTCAAACAAACAAAGAAATCAACGGCTTTATTAATTGTACTGTAGGGCCTTTGAACATCTCGTTTGTCATGACTGTGGATGGGGCACTGCCAGTTCTTTTTCAAAAGTGCTAATGCCTGGGAACCATTGAAAGTACATAACTCTACAAGTTTAAACTTAAATCTGAAGCAAAGTGGATAAGCCTTAATTCGTAAAAATTTATTTTCCTTTTTTGTTTTCTTGTTTTAGTCGAAGAAGTTAATGACATTAGGGACGACCGAATAGACACAGCAAGCAAAAATTCACCAACTTCATCTGTAAGTGAATGGGAAACTCTAGATGACGAGTTTGAAGACGCAACAGACAGAATCAATCAAACTGAAAACGATTTCGACGTGTCAACTTCGGGTTAGTATTACGAAAATTTTCGATCAATCACATGTAATCAAATTGTTGTAATCGATGGAAGGGAGTTTCATTACCATTGTTCTCTAAAACGTGAAGAAATGTGTTCTCAGCTACTGATTTGGGAGTGATCATGTTTTAAAATTTCAAATTCCTCAGTTTATTCATACTTGTTGCAGGAGTAGACAAGAACATGACGGGTACTGAAAAAAGCGACAAAAAGTACAAATAGTGTTTTTACCCGAACATTGAAGAATTAGAATGTGGTCTAATAACCAGCTGACAGTTTGGAAAATAGCAAAATTTGAAAGTCTTAAAAAGTATGCAATCTGTTTGCTAGTTATTATTATTATTATTATTATTATTATTATTATTAATTTTTTTGTCTTTTTATATTTGAATTAGCACACCAATAGTGTTGAACTGAAGCTCTACCAAACGTAGCTTATAAAATTTTGTGAGAGACGAGCCTTCAGTTCAATAATTTCTGCATGGAAGTTAAATGAAGCAGATGGTTTGATTTTGATTATTTTCTCTCCTTTTCATATTGTGTCACTAATCACTAATGGCAAAACCAAAATACCTTTTAAAATTTATTTGACGTGTAAAACGAGCAGCATTTCGCCAGATTGTGAGTATTGTCTTTTTTTTTTTCATTAACAGACTTTGAGAACCGAATTGCAAATGAAACTTCACCCAACGAGCGTCAAAATCAAAGTAATACTGGCATCATACCAAAAGAGTCAAATCAAACAAAAGCTCTTAAAAAGCTTGTGCACGTTTGGTTTGAAGATGAAACATGCGGCGCTGAAAAAATTGCCCTTACCAGTGGAAAAACCGAACTTCAGGGCTCATTGTCCAAATCGATGGACTTGGAAAAGGAAGAAAGCCACCATTCTCATGCAAAGAAGGAAAGAAAGAAGAAAGGCAAAACTAAAGTTCAAAGGAGCGAAAAGACAGAGAAACGTCTCGAAGAACAGGCGTCCCTCGAAGACAAAAGTAAGTAGTGTACTTTTATACACTGTTGACGAAAAAAAGCAACAACAAGGTACAAAATGAAAGCGTTCGTCCCACCTTAGGCATAGTAGTGTTTGCAAATGAACAAATAAGCACTTATTGACAAATGCTACCTTAAAAGTGAATTTATGAAAATTTTTAAATTTGAACTGCGGAGGAAAGAATTATTTAAGTGAATGATCATCGAAATTACATAAACAACTTTATATCAGTCAATTGGTATGGCACTGCACTGGTATCGCAGAGGTCATGGGTTCTAGCTTTCAGGCTTTCTTTTCGCAATGATCATTCACTTATTCATTGTTTCTTCCGCCGTTCAAATGCATGAATTTTTCATAGATTCACTTTCATCTCATTACCTCTACGGGTATATTACTATCAATAGTAGAGCACTGCACCAGTATCGCTGAAGTCATGGGTTCGAGTCCCGTTCAAACCTGAACATTTTTCAGGCTTTCTGTTTGAAAGGGCTATATAACTGCGATAATCATTCACTTATTCAAACGTTACCTTCTTACCTCTTTCAACAGTCAGCCAGTCAGTTGGTCAGTCAGTCTGTAAGTCAGCCAGGCAGGCAGGCAGGCAGACGGGCAGTCAGTCAGTCAGTCAGTCAGTCAGTCAGTCAGTCAGTCAGTTAGTCAGCCAGGAAATAATTCTGACGATATAACTTACATTAAAAGCATTAAAAGTTATTTCAGATGCATGGAGCAAAACATGTGGGAATAACATATGTATGCAAATTTGATTCAAGGTTTCCCTCCCTTCCTTCTACATGTTACAGTGATTCAGCCAAATCCTCCCTGGATGACGGACGGATGGTATTTTAAGATTTATTTTGGTATTTTTCACACCAAAAGGTTTGAAGGTGATGGATTCTGATCCTTGTCCTCAAGAAAACGAACCGAAGCTAGAAAGAAAACAGGAGCGAACAAACAGTGGTGTCTTAGAAGAGGACCAGACAAATCTGGACATTAACAACAATTTTGAAGTGAAGAACAACGCTGGTGAGGTGGCTGTTTCTGGCAATATGGAGCCAACAGCTGCAATAGAGGAAAGCTCACTTGTGGCAATAGCAGAGACTGGAAAAGAGGTTTCTATCGACAATAGAGATGAAGGTGGAAGCGCCTCCGCTACTGAAGCGCAAATCGTTGTAGAGACTTCCAGTAGTGAACATCAACAGGATGTTTCTCAAGTGGTTAATAAATGTAGGTGTACAAAATTCAAATGGTTTCTTCTACTTCAAAAGTTTTGAGAACACGCTAAATGGAAAACAGACATGTAGTTGAAAGAACTTATTTTGTATTTATTAGCCACTTAGTATTCACGAAAAAGTGAAGTGTTTCTCATAAATAACAGACCTTTTTAAGAAGCTGGGATCGCAATTAGAATACCCTGCGAGCGGAAAATCGAAGGGCCTCTGCTCGCAGGGTACAATCACAAGTGCTCCTTATTGCTTTTTAGCAATAAAAGTTGAAGAAAACCATTCAGGAAAGCTTCGTTATCTCAGCCTCGTACAGTGACAACCTAGAACCCCCTCCTCCACCTTGTATACATGAAACTTAAGGGGTAATTATATTATAATTTACATTGACGTAGGTACGCCAAGACCACTGGGAGTCAAAGGGAAGGAGTTCACTTATCAGAGAGGGTTTGTTCTGGATGCAGAAGAGAATAGAGAAGTGGAGTTCAAGTCTCTTACAAGCGCAAATCCTTCATTGCTTCCTTGGAAAATCATGGAGAAGGCAAAAAAGTTCATTTGTTCCTGCCTAAATGCTGACAGAAAAGGCATCATCTACTTCGGAGTTGGAGATTCTCAAGAACAATGTTCAAAGTTCAAACGAGGTGAGATCCTTGGACTTAACGTAGAAGACGTTATTGACGACATAGTGAAGGCTTTCCAGTTTGTTCTTGATGACCACATTAAGAGCGACGACGGAAAACTGCAGAAGGGAGGGGAGCAGAACTGTGTCAACTTAGAGTTTATTCCAGTAATACGCGAAGGAAGCCGCGGAAACCTTCATGTCATCGAAATCGAAGTTGTTCGAGACTGGAAATTCTGTAAGGACAATATTTACTATTCTAAACGCTGGGATGAGAAGCGAGGAGTCAAACTGGAAAAGGATACTTCCACCAAGAAAGCCTTGAGCGACTTGTACAAAGTACACAAAGATGAATTTGATGACGTTGCTATTCGGACCAATGGCGCATCCACAAGCATAAAGCAGCATGAAGTTAACCGGCAGGTGAAGGAACCTCTGATGGTAAAGTACAAGGAATGGAAAAGAGAAGCAAAAGTGGGTAAGTGTAATACTTGATCATACCTTATAGGTGGTTTGCGTTGCCGCCATGTTGGTGGATAAAACAAGAGGAATTTTGTTCACAAAGTTTACATAAAAATGGCAGTGAACTCCCAGAGGAGAAAACTTTTATTGTTCCTAGCTGTTCACCAACATGGCCGCCATGACGTCACATGCAAACTATCAATAATTCTTTGAAAGGAAGGCTTCTTGTGATCGTGGAAAGATGAGTCATTAAACGAAAGAGTGAATATGAATATATAAAACATATATTTGAACTGCGGGTGAAACATTAAATAGAAGAAAGAAATATATACCCGTGAAGGATGAATTAATAAATGTGAATATGTGAAACATATCTTCTGCTATTTAATCTTTCGCCTGCACTTCAAATATGTGTTTCATATATTCATAATCATTAATTCATCCTTCACGGGTATACTACGAAATCGCAATGTGACGAGCTTCCAGCTGGCTTGATAGTTCAGTTGGTAGAGCACGGCATCGGGCCCCTCATCACCCTGCATCAGCATCACAGGGGTCATTGGGTCGAGTTCCCTTTCAAGCTAGAATTTTTTTAGGCTTTTTTTTTTTTCGCAACTACTTAAGTTGTGTGTTTTTAAGTGCAAATAACTCAGTCGTTTAAAATCAAAGGAAACTAGTCAAACTTTTTTCTTCTTTTTCCTGTTTAGGTGCCAATACCTCAACAGAAGGTAAGCAGTAATGTGTAAATACCGTATTCAACGTACTAAACCCAAGGGAGTCAGATCTTGCTGTGTAATTTGATACTGTTTGCACCTGACGTTCTTTTGTGACAATCTGGACAATGCCCTCTGTACCCGTTGTAATTAATTCAATAGGAAATCTGCCATTGTACATAACCTTTTCCCTTCCTTGTTAACTACAGATTCCATTCCTGATGACACAGACGTCAAAAGGTTCAGTTCTTTGGTAAGGGAAAGGTTACGTGACATGAACTTTAAGGATTTTGGTTACGTGTTAATTGCCAACAAGCTTCCTCCCCAGTACAGAGGGACGCCGCAGTTAGCCTTCCTCCAAAACATCCCTTGGCTTGCCGTGTTTGATTTATTTGACGCAGCTTCAAAAAAGGATGGATTGCACTACGTTTGCAACGAAACAACTGATGCACCAAGAGCGAAGCTCAGAACACTTGACGACTTTAAAGAAGTTTCATCTGATTGGATTAATGGTAAAGACTTTAATCTCTCAACAAGAGGAACAACCTGGATCTTGAACAACGAAGAAATGCAGAAAGGAAACTGGATAAAATGTTCCAGGCACTGTTTCTATCAAGCTCTTTCCGCATACAAACACTGTTGCCCTCCTGGAAAGCTGTTATGCGTCTTTCTTGGCCTTGATGAGAATGGCATTCACGAGATGGTGGACATGATGGAATGTTGCTTCAGCATCCTCGGAAATTCGGCCAGCAATTGTATTACCATTATAACCGAAAGTAAACATGTAGCAGAGGCATTCATTAAGTCTTCCAAGTTGCAAAGAGAGCTCAGAGAATGCTCCATCACAGGCATTCCCTGGAGGCTGTTGAAGGAAATCGTCCGTGAAATGGTTGGGCCGACCAAGTTTGAGGAAAGAGGTGCTACAACGGAACTCCCGTATTTCACTGGTGAGCTTAAAGAAGTTCTCAACAAAGCGATCCATTCCTGGGATGATCTTGAAGTGTACAGTCCAAATCCTCGACTACCACGCGTAGCGGAGGATATCGAGAAAGAAAGGAATGCCTTTTACAAGGGTGCACAAGCCAGTCAAACTAATTTGTTCCACAATCACTGCATTCCAAGAACCCTTGAAGAGGAGACGAATCTGAAGATCGAGCACGCCTTGAAGGCCTTATCTAAGCCCAGTGAGGATGAGGACATCAGTGGTCACGTCAAGACCATCACCGTTCCCTACGAACCTGGATCTGGTGCAACGACTCTGTGTCGTAGAATCTTGTGGAACAAACGGAACGAGTTCCGTTGTGCCATCGTTAAGGCAATCACGCCTGCTACAGATTACCAAATCGAGCAACTCCAGGGAATAATTTATGACGAAAAAAACTTAAAATTTGCTCCTCCTTGTTTGATCCTCGTCGATAACTTCCCCGAGATTGAGACCAGACGTTTAACAGAAAAGATCATGAAAAGGAAGATTAAGTGCGTCATTCTATCAACGTTCCCTATTGGAAAGTTAAGTGCCATTTCTGACTTCGGCATGCCGCTGCGACAGCTAGATGAGAAAGAAATGAGACTTGTAAAAGATATTCTGATCAACATCACAAGTGACAGCAAGCGACGAAGGGGAGCAGAAGAGGTTCTTGAAAGGGAGAAGCGATTTATTTGGTTTGGATTGGAACTGTTCGGACGCGACTATGACAAGATCGAGGAAAGGCTTCAGAACCACATCAAGAGTACCCTTAAGTTCCTGGGTGATTCTCAAAAAATTCATGAGATGGTGTTAAATTTCTGTTGCTTTCTTAATTGGTACAGCGATGGCAGAGCTATTCTTCCCCATCCAGTTGTCAGCGACTTTCTCTACGAAGCCAGTAACGAGAACGAAGAAGACTGTGCACTAATAGAACACATTCACAAAATCTTTGGTGGTCTTCTCCTAGAAGGATTCAATGAAACAAATGGTTACTACGGCTGGAGACCAGCACATTCTCTCGTCAGCGAAGTTGTCAAGTCAAGAATAAACATCGAAGACACTGCGGTACTTCTATTGGAAAAGATCTACAAAGGAAGAGCCTATGTAAACAAGTTTCTGAAGGAGCAAGTTTTGAAGGTATTCTTGGATCGCAAGAGAATATCTGATCCAGTTTTGATCGAGGACCTAGGAATAGACGATGGCAGCATTGATTCTGACTTCGACAGCGAAGTTGTTGGTTTTTATGAAGTGCGCACACGCTATTCTCCATTGATAGTGGACATCCTTGAGGGAGCTAATGGCATTCGAGGGGCCCTGAGATTGCTCATTTCAATTTGCCAAACGGCTTCTCAAACTGACGAGATGGCGTACGCCTGGCAACAGCTGGCTCGATTCATGGGCTATGAGATGCGTGCAAATGAAATGGACACAAAGGATGACCTACATTGCCGCCTTCATACAACTATGCAGAAAGAACAAGAAGCTAAGCTGCCCATGCCTGCGACTGGTATCGAAGCAGCACATACTGCAGTTGATATTGCCATAAATCATCAACCTAATTACAGTCATCACTACGTGACTAAAGGAACTCTGTACCTACTGCAGCTTAGAGATTTTAAAGCTGGCGAACGGTCTATTCAACCTTGCTTGATGCCTGCAGTGATAGATATATGTCGCAAAGCATTGGACGTCTATGACAAAGCACTAAACACGATGCATAGACTGAACCTCTACTCCATGATTGGAAAAATCCAAGCTATCGTATCTCTTCTTGAAATTGTCAAGAGATTGCCTTTCTTTCGATTAGAAGGTGAAAGCATTACAAGATATCTAAAAAGGGCCGAAATTCCAAGAGAAATGGAAGAAGCACTTCCACGGGAAGAGCACAGCTACGTTCAAGGTCTCAGTACTGCAACACTTGATCTTCTCAACGAGCTCTTCCGGGACGTAAAGCTCCGGCAATTGACCAGTTACGACGAAAACGAGATCAGGGGTTTGAGTAATGCGAAAATAAGAGCATCAAAGCTGCGACGAGCCTTCTATGAAGTTACTGGTTTTGACAGAAGCGACCTTAGTGATGTGGAAGTTCCGATGCCTTCATTGCCTTTAACGAAGGATGCACCTGCGCTATACGAGCAGTTTGTACAAGACATCCTTTTCAGGCACGACGAGACTCCGTACAGCACATGGGCTAACCTGAGTGACGGAGAAGTCTCCTCTATTTACAACGTGCTCAAAGTGCTTTGCCTTCGTGGTTTTGGAAGCCACGATAACATGTTAATCTGCTGCAAGGCTTGTCTTCGTCTCAAAGAAAGACCTTCCGTCGAGGAGCTCGACGAGACTGTGAGCAAGTGGGTTGCAAAGTATCCGAATTCAGAATGGGCACATCTTTTTAACTACATGATCCATTTTCCCATTCCTAATGGAAGCCTCGCTCCC
>NW_028145734.1:1520000-1578698 GCF_977016875.1 Pavona decussata
ACCTAAACGAAATGTCAAAGCATTCATGTCCATTCTGCCATTCAAATTCGTTTGATTGAAACTACGACTTGCCGTTGAGTAACAAGCAGGTGACCGGTTCCAAGAAGCTACAAGGAAAGAAGACAGGTCATCCCTAGCCTGGATACTCTGCAAGTAAAGTAAACCAAATAACTTACTTTCATTGGGACTTATTGTTAAAAACCTTAAAGCTGCGATTATGATAACCGTCACACACTGTCCTCACTGGCCTCCGTAGCTTTCGGTTGCAACATCATACAAAAGCACGCCCCGACCCTGGGAAGTGAAGGTTTGTACTTTGGAGACAAATTTTGGGAGACTTAATGGTTTCCAAACTTCACTCCCCCGGGAGGGGGTGTGTATGGTATGTGGCAACCAAAAGCTGAGAAAATAAGTAGCTTTTTCTATCATATAGGGTTCTCATCTACCTCAGCTCGAATGTTGGCGATATGTTGGAACAGCCCGGTCGCATTCATATAGTGATGAAACGGAGCTCTCGTAAAGTGACGAACAACCAATACGACAGCAAGACGACCAAATCTACGGTTTCTCTAGTTTTTTTCCTTAAACACGAAAGCTCGTGAAATATATTAAGTTTTTTTTTTTCAGTTCAATTGTGAACGTCTGGGAAAATGTTCCTTCATTTCAAATCCCCGCTGTTGTCCCCGCTTCCGGTCAGTGGCCCTGGCAAACCGACATTTTGTTAATTTTCCCGCCCCTCCGGGCCAATGCGTTGTTAAGGTTACTGTTAAGGAATCGAGGTACCTTCCGGGAAATCCTTCGTGCGCGCGTTATTTTTAATAGAACCACAGACAACGATATATCATTTTAAAGCCAATAAAATGTAGAATCCGAAAATAAAACTAGTTTTCGTTTTTATTGTTTTGATTAGCGTTCGCGAGCCTTCAAACACAAACCTGGTGATGTTCACTTGACTGAATTACTAGCCTGTGAACATCCGCCCCCTCCCCTCAAAAAAATCTTCCCGATTTTTTTGAGGGGAGGGGGCGGATGTTCACAGGCTACTGAATTACGAGCCTTCGCATTAACGCGAACATCCAAACAAACTGGACTTCATCAATCACGATATAATAAACTATAAAAGCGTGTGAGGCTTTTTCGATATTCTTATTGGTTCCCGAGAAAAGCAATTGTAAAGTTGGCCAATAGAAAATTTACATATGCTGTCACGCGCTAGGCCGTCGCGATAAAAATATTTTGAATTACGTAAAACCCTTACACCCTTTTGTAGCTAAATGTCCGACCAACATGCTGGCCAAATTTGACCAAAATCCATCATCTCTACATACCCTATTAATCCATCTAAAGAAAGGTAATTCACTGGAAAACAAACTTTGATTTTTTGGCCTCGAAAGATTTGCACAGTTTTCACACCTCGTTAAAGCGGATGCCGCGGACCAATCAAAAATGGCATGAGGCCCCCAAAGAAGTCTCGTGACAAGGCCGCGCCGGTCTTGGTGTTTTGCGGGAAAGGTCACGTTGTTTATCTTTGGATCCAAGACGAAATGGGAAAAGCGAAGAATTCCTCGCGAAACCCGGCAAAGCAGAGGCGGCGAAACAACAAAAAGACGGTTCAGCCGTCTGAAGAAAGTGTTGTCGATCATAAACAAGCTTTGGTTGGTGCAATGAATACCCTCGTGTAAGGTTTTCAAAATGTCATTGCGCTGCTGGGCGCGTAATTGGGATGTCCGCATTATGTCGCCTTTAGCTTTTTTTACCTGACGTCCTAAAACACTCTTTTTAACATATCGTCTGTTCTTTTTATGATTTTGTAAATTTTTTTTCGTGAACTTACTCATTAACGTCGTATCTAACGAACGAGTGAAAAAAGAAATTTTGCAAAATCCGACAACTTTTTAAATCCCTGCTTTGTCCCGGAGGTTGGGCGCCGGGGCCGGGATTTCAATAGCCTGCTCATCGAGGGGGCGGAATACTCGTCTCAATGCTTTTGTGTCAGGCTTTTCTTCCCTTTTCCCCTTCCTCTCTTCCCCCCCCCCCCCCCCCCCCCCGAAAAGCCTGATACTCAGGCTAGGATTTCTAGGATTTCAATTGACTGTAAACAAACAATGTAGTGAAAGAACTATTGAGGTAGGCCTTTTACACAAATATCCGGATATTTTTTGAGATATTTAGAAGTTTCCGAGATATTTAAAAAAATTTTAGAAAATTTTAAGATATTTAGAAAATTTTGGGATATTTAGAAAGATTTATAGCTTTTTTTGGCTGTTTTCCAGCTTTTCCTCGCTATTTTCTTGACAAAATACTCAGTTCTATCATTCTAGACATATCAACTGTTTAACCCATTAGGGAGAAAACATTAAACTTTGCATCCATGTTGTTTTGAAAGTTGCTTTATTTCCATAATACTAGTGTAGACAATGTCTGACATACTTTTCAGCTCCCGCTGGGGAAATTTTGGCATAAGAGATTCAAAATCGGCTTATTTTTAAAACAAAAATGCGAGATATTTCGAGATATTTAGACATTTTTTTGGGATATTTAGACATTTGTTTGAGAATTTCCGGAAAGATTTTTAGGCGATTTTACGTGATATTTGTGTAAAGGCCTATATTGAAGTGTGTAGGGAACGTTTACTTGATTTTAAAATAAAAGCATTCTCATTGGCTCCACATGACATCACTGTTTTTGCGGATGCCATATTAAGAACTCGGGTAATGCCCCACCAAAATCATGATTAACAAAGTCGTTTGGCCGTCTGGTCTCTGTATTTGAAATGGCGCCTTGAACGCGTACCTGAAGTGCACCGTTTGGTTCCATGGAAAGACAACACAGTATCTGAAGGAAATAACATGGTAAGTTTTTCAGTGTTTTGACACGGTTTCAAGTTATTTACGACACGCGATAAAATTCCATTTGCAGAAGAGTAATCAGTTGGTTCGGTAAATATGTCGAATTGTTGGCGGCTAGATTTGTCTCGAAAATTAGTTCGATTGTTGCCTGGACTGTACGGTTCTGTTGACGACGATGCATTACTCGAAGTTTCACAAAATCATTAGTCAACATGTTGCAATCATCGCAGAGAAGATTTGAAACTTTTTGGTCAGTTTAATCTTTCGTATTATTGCTTATACAATCTTCAACGTGAAGCTTCTCTTTGAAAATTAATCAGGTAGACTATAAATAGTCTAAATAGCTCCAGATGAAAATCGAAGTTGTAGCACATTTCATGTTCCATGACATTCGAACGTGACAAATGTATTTCAGTGATTGTTTTTGACGACTATAAACCATCTGAAAAGAAGGAAGAATGAGTCAAAGTGGAAAATAAAAACAACTAGATAGCTAAAATTAGTCAGACCTTCCCTCGTAGCCAGCAAGCGACTTGGTTTATTGTTTATTTCTTGTTCGGAGATCATAAGCACCTTTTTTTTTATGCTACTCTGTAATTCCGAATGAAACTAAACCCCTATACGGTTTTAATAAAACTCTTCTCGATCGCAGCTATTTTCTCGTTATATCTTTTGAACGGTCTGCGTCAGTTACAGCGCTGATCGCACAAACAGTAAATGGGATGAGATAAGTTACCGTGAGTTTCTTATCAGCCATATTAAGACCAGTGTGCTTTAGTAAAACATGCGAGACATGGATTGGAGTCACGCGAAGGCAAAGAAGTAACTGTTATCAGCCGTCTAAGTTTTTGTTGGGGTACTGAGATGGATCGTAACGATTGAGATGCGAAGATTGTGCTTGAAGTTTGTTTTATAAATGCAAAAGCTGAGAACCATAGCGTTTAAAACGTTCAATCTGATTACCATGAACGATATGATAATTGTAATTTTAATAGTTCTAAATCACGCTGGGCGGAATAGTTTTTGTTTTGGAGAGATATTTATTAGAAGGTCCTCAATTTACTAAAGTTATACATCCTCAGTGCATGGCTATTGTCCTATCATGGGTTTTAGGAGGAGACTACGACTACTGGGGCAATAAGCTTGCGGTGTCCGAAAGATGTCCTGACTGCCATCAGGGGAAGTGGGTGGGTAAAAACTAGTTACTTGACAGTCATGTTCCGTTGAACTGTCCAAACATTTAAACGATACTATTCAAAAATAAATGTTTGGCGGAAAGTGTCAAACTTTTCTTTCCCGAGGACGCTGGGATCGAGGCTGGCGATGAAGCAAACAGGCTGGTTGCATTGCATCATCTTCTTAAATTATTAAGTTAGTATGGTCTAAATCCAGCTCAGTAGTTTTCAGACCACTTCAAACGAAGCAAAGGCAATGGGCTAATTGATTTAACACGTTGTTGCCGTAAACAGACGAAATGGTAAGCCTAATTTTCACAAGTTTGTAAGCCTCATTCTTTTTTAATACAGTTAACAAGTCACCTGAGCAGGATAAATGCGACTTGTCGTTTACTTTCAGTCATGTTTTGACTGGGGATTCAGGATTCCTAATGCTTTGTTTTCAATGATCTACTGATTTAGATCGCGTGATTCTGTTTAGATCTCGTCTCGATCAGTAGCGAAGCTCCGTTTAATCATAAAAATGGAACTTATTGGACCTATAGCGGAGTCATGGCATCACGATACACAGTAAAACGGATACCATTTCCGGGAAAATGCTGGAGTTTCTACGAATTTCTAATCGTTTACATGTGTGTTTACTATACAAAGCACTAACAGTTGTTTGTTCCGATTCTTTTCAACTTTTATTCCCGCGCTGAAAATTTTACAAATACCATCTAATAAATGGATACAAGGCGGCTGATGAGATGCCGTTATTTGTTGCGAAGTAATATCAGGTTGAAACTGAAAGATATTAAATTCGAAAAGGATCGAACGACCCCAGGTCAACAAAGCTCTATTCACTAGCGCATCCATGCTTGATGTCGCATGTACAAAATCAAACATCGAAGGTTCTGTTTCGGTAACTCAAATCCACTGCTCTTCGAAATAATAGAGAGTTTTAGCAACGACGACGGCGACGGTGGCAACGAGAACGTAAAATAAAAAAAACAAACAATGGGCTTAATAACCAAAACAACAACTCTGCACGTGCATTTCACTTTCAGTACATTTCTTTGCCGTCACTGCACGACTAGGAAGTGACATTTCCCGATGGGACGTTTTATGGAGGACGTAAACACACGACGACGAATTTTTCTTTCTCTTTCTAAACTTATGTGCGGTCTAAGAATTCAACTCCAGGAAATTTCACCTACATTTTATATTTAAAGCGAATTGGAATTATCGCGAGGATGTTTCAAACAACGCAAATTCATTTTAATAGTGACAGTTTCGCCAACGTCGCCGTCGTCGTTGCTCAAGCTCCCTAAAGTCGGAGTTAAAAGGAAGTCAGAGAAATAACTCCTCTAGCAAATTGAACAAATTACAAACCAGAGCACTCAAACGCGCGGGCAGCTGTGCGGGCCACTCAAGGAGACAATTTAAGCAAACAAGAAGCTGTACACAGCTTGTACTCGGCGCACCTTTAACAGTGGTATTTGTAGGTTTCAGTTGTAGTTAGGTTCTAGCAAAAGGCGCAAAGCGGCTTCATTTGTGGCAGATCGTTTTGTGCCAGTTTTAAAGACATTACAGGTGATGTTTGAGAAAAAAATGTAAAACAATGCCTCCATTTTTTAATGATTTTCTAGGAGGAACAAGGATCTTCAGATTCAGGTATGATTCATTTTTGTTTTCAGAGAATGATAAGTGTAGTCTATTTGTCATTTTTGACTTGAAGATTCAAGCATTCATGTTTACTGGGCTCTAAATCAGATCACTTTTAAGACCTTTTAATGCTTAACCGGTCAGGGATAGTTTGAATCATGATTGGTACATAACTTAGAGATTTCTTATCACAGCTTTCTTTTCATTACATATTGGTAAAACACTGATGAGTTTGTAGGTGTATCGGAAATGTTGTCGATTTTCCTTATAATGGGTGCTAAGCGTGATCATTCATTCATCATTGTGGTGAGAGTAACAACAGCGTTATGTCTCTAGCAAAGATTCTCAAACAAATTAGATGTATAAAGGTAGGTTAGCTACCATACCCTTCTGATCTCTTCTGAAATGTTATGCATTCATTGCAGATGATCCAGAATATCGGAAGGTATTTGCTGCCCTGGATGAACTTGACCTTAGCTCCTTGAAACCACTTTTCAAAGAACAACAGTTCCGGGTAATTTCTCATGTTAACTAATTACCGCTCGTTACTTACTCTGCCACTCTAATTTTCTTGCTGGTTAGGAAAAATAAAGATGTAATCTAGAATTTGCTATTATCTATAAAAAATTTTTTTCTTTTCTTTTCCACGACCCCTCTCCCCCTTCCGAATTGCGCTTGAACACCCAGCACAAACTGTCACTAATGGGTTTTTCCACATCCTGATCAGGCCATAGTTTTTTTGTGCATGAGCCCCACTTCAATCCCACCAACACAGCTCGGCTAGTCATAAAAATTGACTGTCCCTTGATAAAAATCTGACGAATAAAATTATTGTTGCCCTGGCAAGCCTGGCAGAGGGGCAGGTTAGATTATTTAATTTTCACGCAAAAATTGTTGAGGATGTTGAAGATGATTTCTGAATTGGTGTCTTCATCATTCGCTGTCAAATATGACGTAACAACAATTCCATTTTATCTGTAACCAAACCGTGGACCACCTTCGTCTTAAACTTACAATTATCTTTTAACTTTCATTTCAGGATAAGACTCTGTCTTTCATAAAATCAGAGAAAGACTTAAGACTTTTTCTCAAAGAGGTAAGATGTCCTCGCTCCAATATACCCTGGAAGAAACGATTTTTAAACATTTTGTACCCTATCAAAAGGAAAATGTTTCTCATACAAATTAAAAAGCAGAAGGCAAATATCCGTCAGCAACAATTTATACAATTTAAGTTGTGTGAAGGTAAAGCGTAAATATATATTTTTAGCCAAGCCTAAAAGCGGAGCTCCACAGTTTCTTTTTTCATAGCATTTATAGAAGTCTGCTATCTTATGAACGTAATAACCTTACAAGTTCCGCATCTTTTCTTGTATATTTTTTGTGTATATGCAGCAAACTGCTCAGCAACAATAACAATTACAATGTAATACAGAGGGTAAAATTACTGAATGCTGATTGTTGTAACAGAGGGTATTTTTTCTTAATTATTCTTTCACCGAGGGCAAATTACTCACTACTGATTGGTCGAGCGGCGAAAATACTCACTCCTGATTGGCTGAGCACGCCAGTTCTGCATTTTGTGCCCAAAAAAAAACGGGTAAGGTTCTTTGGAGTTCGACACTTTAAGTCGGGTTGTTTGTACTAAAAATATTACATGGAAATCAAGTTGAAATATTCCATCACATTTAGTTCAGGACGGTAAAAGTTGGGAATGAACAACAATTTGAGGGTCAATTTGAAGGCCAGTCGTTTCCGCTACCAGTACAAATTACTAACCCTCGGTGAATTTTGAACTAAGTACATATGACATTGCATGGCACATAATCAGTGAATTTAATCAGCAGTTTGTCCTTGCAGGATCTGAGATTGACTTTGGGTCCAAGCATTGAGTTTAGTCGACTGTGGTTTGACAAATACCATGGAAATGAAGGTAAGACATCCCCAGCTGCGAAATTACCGTGACGGTAGTATAAGGGCGCATTTTTTGGCCCTATTCCGTTATAAGAATTATCGGAATAGACGGTATCACGTCAAGAAAGAGGTTGATGTTGTTCATCGTGGTAGATACATTAATAATAAGTGTATTATCGTTTGTCTCACGATGTAGTCACTTTTAGATGTAAATCGCGTAGTTTCGACTTCTTACTGCTAGCCTTCATCAGGCGATGAGGTCGACTGGTTACGCGGCACCATTTGTGCCACGATGGTCCGCTGTGATTGGTGCATTTCGATCCCCATTGTTCAGGCGAGAAGTTTTTCCCATGGCGGTCCGCTGTTGTACCATTCTCCTGTTGTGTTTTTTGACTGTGGGCATCCACGCTTCGGGAATTTCAATTCCATTTTCCCCGTTGATGTTATTAGGGTGAAGTCTTATGTGGGTAGCTTCCTTGACCCTACGGGTAAACCAGTAAGAGTCTTGATAAATAAACTTTCATGTTCCTTTGGGACCTACGTCTTTTTTCAGTATGAGGAGGATAGTATTCTATCGTTTTTATTTTTAGGAGTGTTAGGACTAATTTTTTGGTGGCATTTCAGAGACGTCATATGCCATTCAAGATCGAGAAAAAATGAGTAAAAATCTCGGTAAATCAGCGCATCAACCGCTCAAACAACGAGTTTTAATTTAAGAGTTGAAGTCCCAAAAGGTCGAACGGCGTGCAGATTCGATTTTTGGTACATTCCTTTACTTGAATTGTTTTCGTGCGACGTATGACTTAGCCTTAAACTTGGAGAACAACCAATTGACCATTTACGCGCAAACTGGCAAGACAGAGAAAACGCTTCGTGTTGGAACAGATTGGATTGCAAAGTATTTTCATGATGTGTTCTGAAGCGTAACCTTTCTTCCTGGCGGTATCGAAAGGTTATGCTTCTGATTTCCTCTTTCTAGTTAACAACAGCAACAACCTGAACACAACCCCTTACAAATTTCGCACATTAAGACGGGCTTTGTTTATGTCTCTTTACCTGGGCAAGTAACCAAGCTGTAAAGGCTGGCTTGGTGCTCACCCACTGTAAAACATGTTTAAATAGTAATTTAGAATATGAGTTTTCGATGAGGTTAACAATTTTAACTGAAGGCATGTCTTAATTCGTTGTACTGCAGTGAGAACAACAGACCAAACAAAGAAGAAAATTAAAAGCGACAATGATGTTCAGGTGCCAAAGGAAGGTGAGAAGCATTCAAGTGCATTACTTAAAGAACCAGTGGTCGTTGATGACGGGGGCCAAAAACAGAAAGTCGATGGACGAATACCTACACAGTACCACCCCGAGATGGTGGATCCTACGAGACAAAAACCCAGCGTTTGCTCTGATATCAAGGGTAAGGAAGATGAAGAGAGAGTAATTGAGATATTGGAAACTCAGACCGTGGAGGAAGATCAAACTGGCAGGCAGTCTATGGAGACTAACGAACTAAACCAAACCGAAGCACTCGCTAGTAGCTCAATTGGGCCGAAAGATGACCGGATCAATCATAAACTGAAAGGTAAATCTAACTTGAAAAGTGCCATAGAGTGAGATGGATACTCCACTTTTTTTAAACCCTTTTTGTACTTTTGCTCACTTTAATTCGCCGACGAGACTGAAATTTGATTGCCGGCCACATATGCTCCTCACACACCTAACCTGTTCTCTTCGTGGTCTGTGAGACATAAGGCCCCAATTGGTCGCATATTGTATTTTGCCGACTAGATTACTCTTCTCTGTGCAGCCAAATGTGAATGATAGAATACATCTAAGGCTCCTGTGAGCCAACTCGTGGACGCAGAAGTGAATAGTGATTACCGTAACGCCTTACTCGCATCAAACTACGTTACATACAAGTATTCGTAGACGCCATGCGTGTGACGCCGCTTAGATTTCTTAGCCCTTCCCCTCAGCTAGATTAGGCTTCTTGAATACTTTGGGGCAATGCTCCCTGAGCTTTTGAAACGTTTCATGAGTTATGTATTTTTGAAATAAGTTTAAATTTTGAAAATTGTTTGTAGCCTTTGGGATGGTTGGCTTTCATCGGCGAAAGAGGAGAAGAAGAAGAAGAAGAAAAAAAAGTTTTATTTGTCAGCCCCAAGGCAGGTTTGAAACCGAACCCTCCGACGCCAGGGGTATTCACCAAACCACTGCGCCACACATGTACGCCAGCTTTAGGAGAGATTAATTTTTGTATTTAATAATTATTTCCGGTGTTTAACTATTTGGTAGCCGTGGCGCAACGATTTAACAGCCAAATGACTTCGGACCCGGCCAAAGAAGAACACGCAAATGAACACGGAACACCCTCAGACGTTTCTCCATCGTATTTTCTCCTTCCGTTTTGCGCGAAATCCCTGTTGACTTGGACGATAATCTCGATCTACTTGAGCCTTTCAATACGGCGCCTAGCCTTTGTCCACAAAATAAAATCGTACGAAGACTATCATACATCGGTCGAGTGTTCTTTAGGCTATTTCTTTTAATTTCGAACTCCAAAAAGAGTGTAATTTAATTGAAGAAGAGAGAGTTTTCCATATTTGCTAAAAGTTTACGACACATCGATGGGACGATGGAACGACCGAGCGAGTGATGTTTCCCCACATCATGATTACTCGATCATTGCGCATGCGCGCATTAATGAGTTAAAAACGAGGATAAGTACGTAAACGGCAAAAATAACAGCACTGAACCAACAAAACTCTTGCTGGAGTATGTCCGTATTCAAACGCAATTATAGTGGAATTCTCTTTGACTTGATGATTTCTGTATCAGCCGCTGGTAAATCAGACTAACCATTTTTCCTTTTGTTTGTTTCTCATGAAAATACAGGAAAAAGTACATCGACCAATTTGGATTCTCAAGATTTCAGTAATCAAGAGGACGGAGCCACATCAGCTGTAAACAGCAAGAACCTTATTTTCGTGACGGGCGACAACAGTAGTATTCAGGGAAATACAGCTACTGTAAATGAGCCCAGTGAAATATCCAAAAAAGAATGGGAAATGGCCAAAACACCTGAGGAAGAAGCGGGTGATACTTCAAGCCAGCAACCCACCACACAGAGCAAATCGAAAAAGAAGAAAAAGAAGAAGGCATCGAAGTCTAGAGAAAATGCTGAAATGAAAGAAGAAGAAGAAGGAACGACTCCTTTAGAAGGTATCGCTCATTGTCAATCATTGTTCCCAAAGAACGTAATCTGTCAGTCTCGCCATTTTAAAAGTATTTTTTGATTGATGAAATGCTAGAGTAGAGGATCATACAGAAACTCAGTTAGTGCTAGGTTATAACATGACAATGACACCCTCAGTGCCTGTATATTGTCGGCTTGGCGTGATCCTGTTGAAGGATTCTGAGGGAATTGGAGGCCATAACTGTGTATAAAAGTGGGAAAGTCAATGCGATGTTGCCGATTATTGGGATAAACAGGATACGCCTATCACTGACGTACGTTCTAATTTTATTCTTACAATAAAGGAGTGGTTTTTTTTTTAGTTTGTCGCTCTTCCTTTAAGAAATAAAGTGGGATTATTATGACTGCTGTATATTGACAGAGTTTTTATTATTTGTAGATCAAGCGTCAATGGCTGTTGGTTATATAACAACCTCAGCAACAGCAGTAGCGTCAGAAGCAGCAGACGTTACACTTCCGTTAGACAACACTGATGACGCCATAACGTATTCACAAGTCTCTTCCAAAGATGACAAAGCGAAGGGTGGCATTGACCTTTCAAGTAATTATGCAGTTAATCTTTTTGTTTTCATTTATCCCAGATCGTTCATTTTGGTACTCAAACTTAACTTTTAAATTCATGTTTGGGTTGTTGTTGAAATTCATCTTCACGGGAGCAGTAATGAAATAGACTTGATTGCGATGCGCTTCTGTTTCCACAGTTCTTTCCTTTATGACCACTTTCTGGAGCTAATTGACCTTATTCCAAAATGGCTACTATTTTAATATTCTTTTGTTGGTATTTAAATTAGCCCTTCTTGCCTCGTTCTTAAGCTGAAAAATCAAAAGAATATTTCACCTTGAACGAGGCAAGAAGGGCTAATTTGAATACAAACAAAAGAATATTGAAATGGCAGCCATTTTGAAAGAAGGTTTATTCTGAGCACTGAAACCACTGTTACGAGATACAGGTTGAAATCCCATAACGACCGCATCGCTAAGTGGAAGTTGGGTGCCTGCGGTATCCAGGAGCTTCCACTATTGGCAGGCAGTCCCTAGATTGAGACCGCTCCAATGGCTGGAAAATCCTGGCAAACCAGCCATGAGCCCCCAGGCACCCGTCACACTGATTTAAGAATTGGTTCATGCTTTTAGCTGTGCGTATATCGAGTTATGGATGCACTTGGGAAGTTTGGATAACACGAGAGAAGCGTAAGAGTTGCTTGAGGCGTAGCCTAGAGCAACTCGATATATCTAGCTTCTGGAGTGCTCTCCAAACTTCCCAAGTGCATCCATAACTCGATATACGCACAGCTAAAAGCATGAACCAATTCTTTTATAACACGATGACAACAAAATGGTGCGCGGAAAACAGGTTTTATTTGTGACTGATTACAAAGTTCTCTCAATGCGCTGTACAGATAAACAAAGGTTCTTATTGGATGGTTACAAACACACCGCAATGGTATGGTCTGAACGAGACTGTTTCATCTGAAATTGTCCATTAAAATTTGCTTCTTTGTATTAGTTTAATGCTAATGAAAATGCCGACAAACAAGTTTCCAAGCCGACAGAATGTTTAAGTACTCAAATGTTCAAATTAAAGTTAAAGGGGGGAACTAGGGTTTCGATTCATCATGACGATTACGTTGTGTACGGTACAGTTGGAGAAGATTCGATTCCAAGAGAAAAGTCGGGTAGTTCTTCACTATTTTTGTCCATTTCTGGGGAAACTTTGTAAAAACTAAGCGACGGAAACCCGACTTTGTCTGATTTGCACCCGTCATCTTGTGGACGCACGGCCGCGCGAATGTTGAGAAATGAACCATGATGACGCTAGTAGGAATTAGATAGGGAAGCACGCCCGCTATAATATAAAAAACAGTGGAAAAGACAGAGGGAGGGGGAAAAACAGAAGCTACCTGGCACCAAAAACTGCCACGCAAACGCTGGCTAGGCCTATGCAGCAAGCACGTCGTACATTCTGTGAGCCCGTGGACTCCTGGCGCATGTGCCCAAAGAGACATCCCTGGTCACGGAGCAACCCTTGCGTTCTTTGTTGTTAACTCCGTTAAATTGCATTTAACTACATTTAAAGCCCCAGACATAGTATCGTCAATGACCTCCTTATATTTTTTGTGTTACTAGTTGGAGGAATTTGTTTATATATCAAGGCATTTTATCTTAAGGGTCCATTTACCTACCTTTTGATGCCGTTTCCAGGGAAATATCTGTTGTCTATAACTCATGCAGCACATGCTTAGTCATATCAAATCAAATTTGGTCAATATTCATGTTTTTGGACCACGCCCATAGTCACGCGACCCAAAATATAAAATGGAGCAAACACATAGTAATTTGTCTTTTTTTTTCAAGAATTCCTTGTATAATACTGTTTCATAACCATTTTCGAAAAACATTACTGTTACTGTCAGTAAATACTCTCTACCACGGACATTGACTCAGGGACTTTTCTCTAGCACTGTGCCATTCGGTTACTGAACGCCTCAGAGCCACTGATTTTGCGGCTTTCATCTTATGAATGCGAGACAATTTTGCCATTATGTTTATTTCTTAACGTTCTTTTGTTCAATTACTAGGTCTAATAGAATATATAAAGTTTTCTAAAGAGCATTTTGTAAAAGCCGTCTCTAAAATCTATGCATTTCTTTCTCGTACTTACGGTTGCGAGCCAAAGAAGCTCTACGGTTGTCAGTCTAGAATATGTTGAAAGCTGCCCTGGAAAGCACTGACGTATTTAACCTGACAACGGGACGAATGCTTCACAAAATACTTGGCACCCAAAGTATTGTAGAAATAATCCATAGATGTCAGCCGATTTTATCTTTAAGCGCTCCTCTTTCTTTCTTCAGCTAGACATTTCCGAAAACAAATCTTCCCCAAAACAACATGTTGCGGCTATAAATTCAAACTTTGAAGAGAAGAAAAGCGCGCCAAATTTGTCGGTCGCTGGAACCGGAAATCAAATTGTACTTGCATAGCTACCGTGTAACTTAGCAATGAGATAGGTAAATGGATCCTCAAAGGGGAAGTGCCATGGCATTTTGACCTCTTTTGTTAAAAAATGGTTAAATAAGGCCTTCCCTTAGCTACAAAACTGAATTCAAGAACAACGAGAGGAAAGAAAACAATTCAATTCTTGAAAGGAAAAACTCTTGGTCTGTTCTAACGCATTTTGGAAACAAATGATACTTCCGCTTTAAATGATTATTTACTTATTCTCTTGGCCTGTATGTTTGGTAATGCAGTGATATTTGAAGGGGGAATTAGGTGCTGGTGACTTTGGGGTTCATAAAGGATAAAGCTTATATTTCAACTCTTCTTTTTTAAATCAACTGAGGATGAACGGGTAAGGGATGGAATACTGCTATATTTTTATGCGTAAATGCGCGTCAAGTTTATGTTGTTTTCTCTGGAATTTGTTCAACTCACCATTTGTCTCGGAAATATGTTTCAATCAAAATCCCGTGTGCTTTTTTCGACAGTTAACAATAGCGAAAACGCGAGGGAATACACATTTGCTGATGTCCATGATCGACGGAAGAGCACTGACCAAAATGGAACCAATGCAGATTGTACCCCCAAAGAGGACCCTCTCCTCGAGGCCGAGGGCATTGTTGACAATCAGGACGAAACAAGAACAGTTGTGAATCAACTACACACGAAAAAAGAGGCGGTAGAAGAAAAAGCAAGAAAGTCTTCAAACCAACAATCGAGCACACAGAGTAAATCAAAAAAGAAGAAAGACAAGAACTCTTCCAAAGGAACAACGGGAAGCACTGAAACCATTGACAAGTGCGCAGAAGAAACAACAAAAGTAGGAAACGAAGGCACGAGCTCTTTAGAAGGTATGTTATCTGTTAAATGCATCCTTGACATCATCAAATTACCATCTTTGTGTGAAGAGGACTCTTCCTTGCCCAAGATATGAAGCCCGAGATAAGCGCTTAGAGCAGCGATGTATAAGCACTATATAGATATTATAATATTTTTATTAAACTCTTGTGAAGTTCTCGATGTTTCAGTGACGATATTTTTACCGATTGGGTTGGTGGTCCTTAACAAACCCCTACTGTGGGCGAGATGGCCCACGGTCAGTCTGTCGTCTACCCTAGGCATATTGTTCCCGCTGGTATAGAGGTCATACACACACAAGCAAACCAACTGAGGGGTGGACCTTAAGAATGAGACTTTCTTCTGTTGGGTGTCAACATTGAATGGATTTTCATTATTAATAGGTCAAGCAGCAGTGGCTGTTGATCACACACCAAAAGAACCAGTAGTAGAAGCAACAGCAGATGAGTTTACACGGACAGTTGGAAACAACACCGCTGAAGCCATGACACATTGGGCTGGTGCACATGAAGTCCCAACGGCAAATTATGGTAAAGATGTTACCTCCATTTCAGATGCCACTGAGATAGCAACATCTAGAAAAGAAAACGAAACGTGTCAAGGAGAGAATGGTCAAGAGGTTGTGCCTTTGCTCGTAACTGCTTCTTCGAATACTACGATGCTGCAAAATGGGATGTCAGACCTGGACGTTAATAGAAACTTAAATCAACGTGAATTGGAGGGAGAGAAAATCAGAGATAGAGCAGGAGACCAAATAAAAGATTCCAAGGGAGTTTGCAGATGTAAGTAAACTTTTAAAATAGTGGTCTTTGAAACCTCTTTTGCTGATCTTGGTTGGTTCATGGCCTATTTTGAATACACACCAGCAATAGGATGAAAAATTTCAGATTAAAAAGTTTAGTGTTTTTCCAAGTAGACGTCAGATGAAGACAAATGGACTTTCAGTTGATCATGGTCACCGATGAAATCTTTTTTTTACTGGCAGGTACCCCAAGGCCTCGCGGTGTCGCAGCAAGAGACTTTTTCTATGAACAAGGCTCTGTTTTGGACGCTGAAGAAAACAGGGAATTGGAGTTCAAGTCGCTCGCGAGCGCCCAGTCCTGTTCCCTTCCTTGGAAAATAATGGAAAAGGCTAAGAAGTTCATCTGTGCCTGTTTAAATGCCGACAGACGCGGAATCATATACTTTGGTGTTGGAGACAGTCTGGAGAAAGGTTCTAAGTATCAGCATGGCGAAATTTTAGGACTTGATGTAGAGCACATCAAGGATGACATCAATAAAGCCTTCCAAATTGTCCTTGATGACCATATCAAAAGCGATGCAGGGCCATTACAAAAAGGTGGAGAACAGAATTGTGTTAGCATCCACTTCGTCCCAGTTAAGAAACAAGGAAACCGTTGCAACCTGTATGTCGTTGAGATAGAGGTCACTCGTGATTGGCGATTCTGCAAAGCCAGCATTTATTACTCTAAAAGCTGGATTGATAGGACAGGTGGACACCATGCTACGACTGGAAAGAAAGCTTTGAGTGACTCTTTCAAAGTCAAAGATGAGTGGGACAAGGTTGCGATTCGTACCAATGGGGTATCTAGCTCTGTGGAGCAATTTGACGTGGACAGGCATGTCAGAAAACCTCTTAAAGAAAAGTACGAGGATTGGAAGAAGGCAAAGCATGGTAAATAGATATACCTACCCGAGTATTATTCTTTTTTTTTTTAATTACAATTTTTATTAGTCTCACTTGACACAGAATACAACATTAACAATTCTAAATACTACTTACACTGCTTACGACAATTAATAACAATACTTACTATACTATACCTAGCCTCTGGATCGTGGCGCGGTAATTTTTCAGAGGGTTGGATCGGGGCCAGGAGCGTTCTTTACAGGAACGTTCTTCACCGGAGGGGTGCTAGTTTTGTTTAGTAATATTCAAAATGATTTTTTACACTTTCGAGCCTTTTTTCTTTAGTTTACAGCGTGTTCAACCTGTAAATGTTATACGCTAATCATCGTGTCTTTTTTATATTTTTTACCTTACCACGTAATTGCTAACACTGAAACTGTATTTAAAAAGCGTTTTACCACTCTGCATTGTAACTGATAAAGGTCTGAGACCGAAATGTTGTATTAAATTTTACTTGGTATGATATCTCTGTCATTTCGCCGTGTGTAAGTGATCTGTTTTTCGAGGTCACGATTTGGTTTCTGATATTTTGTATCTTTTGTTCATAGGCGCTCACGGGTTGACTGAAGGTAAGTCTTCAGGTATAATTAAGTCCAACCACCTTATATAAATGTTGCTGTCGTTTCATGTTACTGCAGCAATAACACCAAACTCTAAATAACTGGTGTAATGTCACAATCCTTTCATCGATTCCACAACACAGATCTTCGAATCGTGTCACAAGTTACGTATCTGCTGCACACGACACTTTCCATAATGTACTTCAAGTATGCACAGTCCAGAAAACTAGAAACCTAACGCCACGCTTAGTTACACGACTCTTGCATTCACATTACTGACAACATCCTCCCCTTATGCAGCGTGGAGGTAATCAACGTCTGCATCAATGGCAGCAGCTCTTCTTGGAACTCTTCTAAGCTTTTGTCGTTCACTCGACTGCTCGGCTTCCATTTGCCTTGGCAGCGTAGTATCTGTTACCCCAAGTGGGTTGGTCTGGTTAGGGAAAACGGCTCCGCCAGTTTCGTAAAGACTTTAACTTTCGTTCCGATCCCCTAATCTCTTTCCCATTTGCCACTTTCCGTAAGGCTCTTCCTCCACGACAACTGTCACCACATCTTCCATTTCAATCAGTTAACCACATCTGGTTTAGGTTATCTCGTGATGTTCCCTCAGTTTTGATAAATATTCCCTCTTCCACTTGAGGCTGAACTATTCATTGGCTTGCTCAATTCCTTTGGAGAATCTTCCTTTTCAGTTCTTCGTTCTTCTCGAAACGAAAGGTAAGGCGACAGCACTGTCATTCGTCTCGTGTACATCATATGCACTGGCGGCATGGCTTCTTCTGGGTCACCTTCTTCGTACACATATGTCAAAGGTCTCACGTTCAAGGTGCTTTCCACTTCAACCACTACAGTCATAAGTTAGTCGTAGGGTCTTTCAAAGACATCTCTGTACTCCTTTCGCCATTCTCTCGTAGAATCCACTCCACCATGATGTTTCTTCAAATAAAATATCCACATACCTTATTAATTTCTCTATTAGAAAGGCTTGGACATCTGGGTGCTCGTAGAGTAACTGCAACTTGTTGCAGCTAATTTAAAGGTTTTTACACGACTGAATATGACCAACTGAAGAACACATCTGCTTGGTATGAACCTCATGACACATTTAGCAAAAGTTCTTGTCTTTTAGTGACATCCAAATGAATGGCTCCGATCACTGCATAAGAAACGAATGCCTTCCCTTTCTCACCCAAAACCGTATTCTAAGTTCTGTTGGTGACTCTATCACTCCACCATGACGAACACTCTTGTGGCACTATAAATAACAATAAACAAATTTGTTAGATGCTGCTCTATCTGCACAAATGCAGGATGCCTTGCCTGGTGTCCCTCCACTGTTTGAGCGATTCTTCCAGGACATCGAATTACGCCATCTTCATCTGTGTATAGTCTGAGAGATCTCATTCAAGGTGTTCAAAGTTCCTTTAATCTTTAAAGCTGGACGGTGCTTCTTTTACCTACGAATTCTCTACCCTTAAATTTCGCAACACAATACTCTTTGCTTTCTCAACTTTACACTTGAGTCTCTAACGAATCTGTACATGTAAGCTTGTCTCCCTGATTCCTCTCGAGTTCCTATCTGGCTTTGCACTGTCCCTTGCATTACTCGCTTCTGAAATTTCCAGAACATGTGCAACGAAATTTGTCACAGCTGTGTATTCTCAATGAGGAATCTTTATAGGACTCGACAACACCCATCCTAGAGAGGTCGAGATTGCTAATAGGCCCATTTCTCTTCCACTTACTACTTCGCCATCTGTAAATTCCCGTATGAAACCGGTACTGATGAGCAAATCAACATCCGAATTCACTTCACACGGGCAAACATCTGAAAACCACAGTCTGCACAAGCATGGATGCACCCTTTTGGCCTCTTCTACGTGTTTACTCTGCAGGGCTTCAAATATGACATGCACTTTAAATACGTGTACTTGAACACTATTACTCCTTTCCTCAAAGAGGTGTCCGAATGGAATGTGACGGGTCCTCTCTACGTTATTATTGCTCTGGGCAAAGGTTCCAGGTTTCAGTTTCATGTGCTGTTTAACTGCAACAGATAAACTACCTTCTCAATGATGTAAGATCTTTGACTTCCGCATCAAACGTTTCTACTTGGATTCAAAGTCATTGGGCTTTCGTAAAACCACTTGTACAGCTATCACATTTCTTTTTGCAGAACAACTTGCGCTTATGAATTTACTTAAAACAAGGGGTGGAACCGGGTGCATTTCTTGGCACTTGGATGCCCGCTCTACCTTCCTGAACCCTACTTTTAAATAAGGCTAGGTGATGGTCTGCACCACAGGTTCAGTTCTTCTTTGAATCACAACAAATGGCCCAGTGTCCATGTCCAAGGTAAAAGTGTCCCATACTCTTCAGTTTTCTGATTTGGACCTCGGCCTCATTGTACCACTTTCGATTACCATTGAGATAGGAGATTTTTTTGCTTCTCTCTTCCAGTATTATTTTGCTCACTATTAATCACTGCTACACGACCTTGAAAAACGTTTTCTGTCTTTCTTCTCCTCTAGTTATAATTAGTTCTCCTTTTTCGTCTTTTTTTTTCTTTATCTTACCAAATATTGCAACGACTAACGTAATTTTAAAGGGCATACGATTAGCTAACTAAATTATGCCCCTCTCCACTCCTTTCTTACGTACTGTAACCTGATATAGTAAGATCATGTGGAGTAAATAAAAAATACAAAATACACAAAGTTTTTTCTTCGCCTCAGACAATCTCCCATTTCCTTACCAGGGCTAACGCTCAGTAGGAAATGAATGGGTTCACTTAAGTACTTTAACATAACATATGTTAATTCTCTGACCCATCATCAGTGGTGGTGTAGCCTCTTTCAGGACTACTTGTACTTCGGCTGCAGTAACTTTACACGGGTCATTTTTCTTGAATGTTCACGGTTTTCGGTTTAAGCTTTATTAATTTGGAAGAGGTGCTTGTCTTTTAAGTCTTCCCTGAGGTCCTGAGGTGCGACTGCATTTGATGAGGAATATGTCATCAGACATTTCTTGGCACATGTTTAAAAAACTGTTTTCATTCCACTGTGGTGCTGCAGAATTTTAACGCTCTGACAGAGTGTCTTTATGTTTAGTTTAGATCAGATCTAGGTTTTTATCCATGTCTACAATGTAACGTTATGTGATATTGCATACAAGAACATGTTACACTCATTGCTATCTGATGACCGACTGGCTAACCGTAGTGGTAAAGAAATTACTTAACGTTGCACGGCCCGTGGTAGTGTGACTAGAGTGGAAAAAAATTCCATTGTAAAAGCACCTAGCATAGTAAATCCAAACAAGGGGAAAAAGGTTTTTTCCCGCGATTATTACGCACACTTTCTTGTTGTTTGTATTATAGGAGTTACCCTTGATGAAGGTGATGCTCAAAGATTCATTGGCGATTTGAGAGAGCGATTGCATGAACTAAATCACAAAGAGTATGGCTACATCCTTATCGCGAATAAGATGCCTGCCCAGTACAGAGGTACTGCTCACTTGTCTTTTTTGCAGAACATTCCTTGGGTGGCAGTGTTTGATTTGTTTGACATCGCTTCTAAAGAAGATGGCTTATATTACGCTTGTAACGAGACGACTGACGGAGCACGGGCCAAAATTAGGACCCTTGATGATTTCAATGAAGTATCACCAGACACTTTCGTTATAACAAAAGGAACCACCTGGATATCGAGCAATGAAGAAACACAGAGAGGAGACTGGATTAAAGGTTCAAAGGACTGTTTGCATAGGACCCTTTTTGCTTACAAGCAGGCCTTTGCTCCTGGAAAACTTGTCTGCGTCTTCCTTGGCCTAAGCGAGAACGCAATTGAAGAGATGGCAGACATCATGGAGAGCTGCCTAAGCATCCTTGGAAACTCGGCTGGAAACTGTTTAACCATTATCACTGAAAACGTAATGGTGGCAGAGGCACTAGTCAAAGCTTCTAAGTTAGCATTACGGAAAGAAATCAAGGAATGTACCGTGGCCGGAGTTCCATGGGTTTTTTTCAAAGAAATTGTCTGTGAAATGGTTGGGCCGTCAAAGTTTGACGAAAAAGGAGCTTCAACAGAACTTCCATTTTATCACGGAAGTTATAAAATGGTGCTCAACAAAGTTATCAACTCTTGGGAAGATTTGGAAGTGTACAGCCCTACTCCACGGTTGCCCAGACTGGCAGACACTATTGAGAAGGAACGGTACGCATTTTACAGGGGGGCACAGGCAAGTCAGCTGAATCTACTTCACGAGCATAGTATTACTAGAACACTTGAAAATGAGATTATTGAAAAGGTAGATCGCGCACTAAAATCGCTGTGTAAAGTCGAAAACAGTGGGGAGACAAACTGTCATGTTAAAACCATCATTGTTCCTTACGAACCGGGAGCTGGCGCGACGACCTTATGCCGTAGGATCCTGTGGAAGAAGAGAACGCATTACCGTTGTGCCGTCGTGAAGGCTATAACGACATCTACCGACTACAACATAGACAAACTGCAGAGTATTGTCTATGATGAGAAGAATTCAAGCTACTCCCTTCCAGTGCTAGTACTTGTTGATAACTTCTCTGAAAGCGATGCACGCCATTTAACAGAGCGAATAATGAAGAGGCAGACAAAATGTGTGGTGCTGAAGACATTTCCTGTTACAAAGTCAAAGAGCATCTCAAGCTTTGAACTTACGACCCTCAGAAAACTGGATGAGATCGAAACAAGTCTTGTTAAAGATATATTGATCAACATTACAAGCGACACCGAGAAAAGAAGAGAAGTGGAGGAGGTTCTCGAAAGAGAAAGACGGTTCATTTGGTTTGGATTGGAGTTGTTTGGACGGGATTACCTGAAGATTGAAGACAGGCTCCAGAATCATATCAGCAGCATCCTTACGGACTCTTTGGGCATTCATGAAACACTCTTGAACATTTGTTGCTTCCTTTACAAATACAGCGAAGGATCTTCTATCCTACCCCACTCAATTGTCATGGACCTGTTGTACTATTCAAGGACCAGGGCCAAAGAGGAACTCTCACGTACTAAAGATGTCCATGAAATCTTTGGGGGACTTCTCTTGGAAGAACAAGATGAAACAAATGGCTACCACGGCTGGCGACCTGCTCATTCACTTGTAAGTGAGGTGGTTATGTCAAGAATCGGTAAAGAAGAAATCACTGTGTATATTTTAGAGAAGATCTGCAAGTGTCAGACATACGTAGTCAAATTTTTGAGACAGCAAGTTTTTAAGTTATTGTTAGAGCGTAAGAGGATATCTGACCCAGTCTTGGAGGAGCCAAGCGGAGATGACGGTTCTGACCGACCTGAGTTAGAAGACGATGTGTTTGGTTTTTGTGAAGTACGTACCAAATATTCTCCTGTAATTGAAGAAATCTTGGTTAAAGAAAGTAACACCGCAGGAGCATTAAAGGTCCTTCTCACGATCTGTGAACAAGCTGTCCAGAAAGAGCGAAAATCATATGCCTGGCAACAGTTGGCGAGGTTCATGGGGAATCAGATGGATGCAAACAAAATGAGCGAATGCAGTGAACTGAACAAGCGTCTTCACAGTGTCATGAAGTCAGAAATGGAATCTGATACCCTTCCCATGCCTAGAACGGGTATCGACGCAGCACACATTGCAGTGGACATTGCAATAAAACTCCAACCTGATTACAGTGTCAACTATGGGACAAAAGGTGGCCTCTACAATTTGCAGCTGTCAAAACTAGAGGAACGAACAAATTTAAACCTACTACCAGGTTTGATTGAAATATGCCGCAAAGCGTTGGCTGTGTATGACAAGGCTGCTCTGAAAGAGTCACTTGGCCAGAAACATTATTCAATGATTGGAAAAATTCAAGCCACTGTTTCGCTTCTTAAAATCGTTAAGGGTCTACCTCACTTTAATAGTGAAGAAGAAAGTTTCACAAGATTTCTTCAAACGGGAAGCTTGCCTTGGGAAATGACACAGTTCCTTTCCTTGGATGATCAACAGTACCTTCATGATCTTAGTTCGAATACCCTCGATCTACTTAATGAGCTGTTTGGAAATGTAAAGCTCAAGCAGACCACTACTTATGATGAGGATGAAGTCAAAGGTCTCAACAACACAAAAATTATAGCGTCCCGGTTACGGCGAACATTCTACAAAATAACTGGATATGACAGAAGGCAACTAAGTGAAGAAAGTTCATTGCCTCTCTCCCTTGCAACAAGAGCAGAACCCAGAAGCATTCAGCAGAGAGTTCAAGATATCCTTTTCATTCATGATGAGACGCCTTACAGCGCTTGGTTAAACCTCAAAGACGGGCAAGTAGCCTCCATTTACAACCTGCTAAAGTCTATTTGCCTGCAGGGACAGGGAAATCATAACGACTTACTGATTTGCTCTAAGGCTTGCCTCCAGCTCAAAGAGAGACCTCCTGTCAAAGAACTTGAGGAAATTGTCAGTAAATGGGTCAGAAGGTTTCCAAGTTCAGAGTGGGCCCATCTTTTCAATTACATGGTTCACTTTCCCGTTCCTAATGGTCTCGCTTCTAACAACCAGAGTACCAAAGAATCAATCAAACAATGTGACATCATCGTACGTAAGAAGGCGGGATTGGGATTTAGAAAATCTGGTGCCGAGTACTTTCTTGGGAAAGGACTTGGCCTGAATGCCATTGTGAGCAGTCAAGAGTTTCGATGGCTTGAGGGACCGTGGAAGACCAAGACTGATTTCTGGAGAAGTCAAGAAACCAAGGAGAAGTTAGAACGCGTAAAGGGTCAAAAAGAAGTCGCCTTCAAAGGAGTGATTACGTACCAAGGCATCCAGATTCATTTTGATAATACGCTTTACCCCAAAGAGAGCAAGGATGATTTATGGTTTTACATTGGTTTTACTCTTGCAGGCCCGTATGCGTATGATCCCGTGGATAATGATACCTATGCAATCATAAGTCGATCAGCTGAAGGGAATGCATCAGCTCCTGTGGTAAATCCGTCTGGAGTTTCCATTACTAGAACCAAACTTGGCGATTCTGGTCATTTGGGTCGCGGTAAGCCGAGACTGCCAGCCAATTCCCCCCAACTAGTTACGTTTGGGGATGTGGTACCGACTGGTTCTTCACAGACAGAAATGTCAACTACTTTAACACCCACCAGCTCATCAAATCTAAGTCTAACGTGCTGTCATGATGGCGAACCTCTCCACAAAGCAAAGAGTTTAAGCAACTTTGGTGAATCCGTTTCTTCGTTAGATTTAGATAACCTTTCAACTCGTTCTCTTTATTCATCAGCCCTGCAGCATGGTGCAAAGAGCCAAGTTAGTAAAGGTGCAACATCACAAGATACTGGCTTAGCACCAAAACAATCTGGTAACTGGAAAACAGTTTACGGCACTCGAGGTACAGAGAAAAAGTTATTCGATCCCATACATGTCGACGCAAGAGGAAGGCTTCACCATGGAGCGTGCGTTTTTGGACTTCCAAAGACCAAAGAATGCTTCAAACACACAGGACCAGAGAGTGGAGCTACAAATCGATGTACCTTTGCCCATTCTTGGAAGAGCGACACTCTTCAATTTGTGTGCACTAAATGTTCTGATAAAAAATTGAAATATTGCAAGGACAAAATTGCTCACGAGGAGTTCATTTGGAAACTCGGTCCATACTACACGGCTTCTGGCAACATCTGGAGAGATCCAAGCGCCTCCAAGTGAAGGAACACACTGGGACACGGCGAAAGAAAGCCTTTAAGGACGGTGCCTACTAATACCGAAATGTTTTTGTGCGGTTTTGACTATGCGGGAGACGCAGATCTTAGAAAGGGCTATTGAAATCCAAAAAGAAAATTGGGGGTAGCCACGCATTTTCAGAGATAATTAAGCAATAATATATCTAAAAAGCGAAAAAATATAAAGCAATGTATGGGATTTTTTTCTAAATTGAAGTTTAATTATCTCTGAAAAATGCATGGCTACCCCCAATTTTCTTTTGAGATACCAAAAGCATTTCCTAAGTTCTATTTTCTCTGTATAGTTTTAAAACGCGCAAAAATATCCCTGTATTAGTAGGCACCACCCATAGGAAACCCGAGTATCTCGAGATGCGCAGAACGTATGCGCAGCAACAATAGAAGGCACCGTCCTTAACACCGATTTTTTTCTACCTCAAAACTGAGGCATGCTATGAAGAAAATGAACTCGTTCTTTTTCAATGAAAAGTAGCAGGTACGTGTATCCCACATTAGAACGCAATCTAAGTGCTTGGAGCAAGTCGTGTTGTGCGATCAGGCTAGAAAGATCTTCGGCTGAAAAGGCTGTTTCTCTTTTAACCACATTTAGGAAGTATAGTGTCAACCTGGAATGGATTATCCATAGATCATGGTAGAATGCTTGTCATCGTTTCGATAATTGAAGACATTGATAACAAAGACTGACAAGTCGTCGGTGTGCAGTATAGGTAACCGTCTGTCTCAGTACACAGTGGACTGTGCCCGCGTTTTTCAGGGCGCTTACAAGTAGCATCTACTCTGGCTATGTAATCCGCCTGATCTTGACATGAAGATGACGTCACTTGGATCTGTACTTGTAGAAGATGTAGCCCTGCCCAGAACTTTTCTTCTATTGCGTATCGCATGCACTTCTAACCTGGTTCAAGGCGCAGCGCATGTGTCACGGCTGCGGATGATGGTGAGACGACCGGAGAACACATCGATTTTCTGTCATCTTCATTCCTTCTGGGTAAAGACCTCAGACATTTGAATGCAAACAAAGTTTTCTCGGTCAGGAAAATTTCAAGAACTTCTTCAATTTGCTGAAGAACACCTTGACTTCAGCCGCGAATCGACGGCCAAGGTGTCCGAGAATGATACCAAAAATACCACCAAAGCAGACCGCCTTATTCTTTAGCTGTTTCGACTCGACGAGAACGTTGCAATTACTAGGATTACAAATAACTTACTATAAAAGTCTCCTAAGTCATCCCTGAACGCTGAATGTAACAGTGAAAACCCGAGTTATCGCCCTCTTCTGAACGTCAGCGTACTTAGTCAGTACAATGAAAGTTATCAAGGAATTGATGTTGGGTCAGTCATCATCTTGGAAACGGCACATTTTCGTGAGGAAAATGTGTTATCTTTCTTCACTCAGGAAGTAAGAAAAATCTGGTCAGAGTTCGAAGCTGTCCGTGGAAATCAGTCGTGTTGAATCGAAAGTGAAATGAGTATTAATCAGTTAATCCGGCAACCTTCAACACAAGAATCACAATCTTTCATTGCAAATTTTCATGCTAAAAGATCAACTACGAGAGCAAAACTCGCTGAGTAGCGAGATTCCTACAGAACCGCTCTGCACATAATGACCATTGCAAAGAAATGAACGCCTTCTTCGCCTCATGACGTTGCAGACGCTGACCTTGGACATGGCGGGTGGCCAGCAAGACGTAGTACCCAGCATAGTAAAAGTAGCCTGTGTAGCCTGCGGTATTGTCTGCACGCGAATATAGAGTGGAGGAGGAGCCGCCACGAGCAGCGTAAACCGCAAGAAAATGCGGAATTCAAATCACCATTACGTCAACATCCCGCCAGCTACGCAGGGTATGGTAAGAGAAGCTTACCGACTCTAAACAATAGGGAACAATCCAAAAATTTGTCATTGAACTCCAAGTATCCTCGCGCTGCCTAAAGGCAACGAAAACACAAAGAATTCCGTAACCATTACAGCAAGAGATTTGATCATCCAATACATTCGCGGTTACAATCTTTCTGGAACCAATAAGGTAGTCGTGAAGGCTTCCTCAGGTACAACCACTGAGGACATGGAAGATTTTATCAATTAAGGCTGATTTAAGAAAGAAGGAAGCCTTAAAACGTTGTCGCATTGATGTTGGAAAATTACCTAAACTCGCAGGAACCCAAACTCACAGCCGAACTTGGCTTGACAAATTGAAGGTGATGCACAAACCGAAGTTGTCAATTCGGGGTTGATATCCAGAGTGGATGCTACCGAAGGCAAGGTCCCAATTGTAAACGAAATTCTCAAGACGTTTTGTAGACAAAGTCAGTGAAATTTGATGGGACATAATAACTTTAGTCAAATCCATTCAATCCAATCAATGCTGGCTGTACCTATCGAAGTCAGGAACTTTCCTTTTAGCTCTGAATTGTTGTAATTTCGTATATCAGGTCTTTGCCCTTTGGGAGCCCGATCAGACTTCTGACCTAAATGACATTTTTGGATCCTGGCCCATCTAAACAAAATTCTCAGTCTTACGGTAAGTCACTTTTTGGCCGTGGCGTAATTATGGGATGCTTAAACATACAAAGTTTGCAAGCTCACATCGATGATCTATTTATCTTTATGAGTCAGTCGTAGGATATTGAAATTTAAGCCGTCAATGAAACAACACTCAATTCAGCTAATGAGTGTATTAACCTGATTCGTTTACCTGTAATATATAGTTCGCAAAGACTGCGACACCAATGGCAGGAACCGTGGTAGTATCTATTTATCAATCACTTTCACTCTCGTGGTGACCGGCAAAAGTACCACAGATTTTTATAAATCAAGCCGATTTTCGTCCCCTCACTCATTTGCTTTGAGCCAAATCGGTCGGCTGATTAATCGGTGCGTGTAAATTAACGTTAACTGAGACAAACATTTTTATTTTTTGTCTCTTGGCCAACTAAGAAGTAAGAACTTCTAGAACGTCTAGAATGCTAAGACGTCTGAAATACTTTCAAAGATATTCTTTTGTCTGCAAAACTGAGACTTTCTTGTTGCTTGTGCGGCATATCCTCACCACGTGCACTCAAAACCGCAACTGGAGAAGCTGACATGTTGTTCTACCATTCATGTACGATAGGAACTGTGGAAGCAGGATTCCTTGTTTCAAGACCATGTAAACAGTTTCTTTGTGTGGCCATTGCTTGATTCCAGGGGCCAGATTCACAAAGCACTCCTAAGTTTCTATGTATCCTAAGTTTTGTTTCTGAACAATAGTCTATTGTCAGTCCGACAATGAACCAGTGTATGTGTTTTACAAACATACATCTTAACTTTGAAGAACCCCAGAAATGAATAATTTTCGCCATGATTGCGACACATGCTGCGGATTTTTCACTTTCACCTTGATCCTGTAGACGGAAGAAAATATAATTTTTGTAAATTAGAAACAAGGTAAAGTAAAGTTTTTTGAAAATTATTCCAAGTTGTGCTTGTCGTGCCTGGTTCTACAATGCTTTAATGACATTCTGGCCAAACTTGAAAGAGGACGCAAACTGCATGTGCATCTTTGTATTGTATTGTAACGTATCGCATCGAATCATATCGTACTGTATCGTATCATACCGTACTGTATCGTTTTATGTCGAATCGAATCGTATCGCACTGTATTGTATCGTGTCCTGCAGGAGACTGGGGGGTCGTGACGTCAGCTGGTTTCATCCACAGATTTACAATTTCCACTCTCTTTGCTTTTCGTTTAACCATTTACAAAGCCTTTTACGAAATGATCTTTTTGACATAAAGCAAAATCATCTGATATTATCAACCGCATAATAATTAGACCTACGAACGGTCCAGGAATTAGTGGGACTGCGGTTTAGACTAAATACAGATCCATACATTGAAAATTGAATCTTTACGCATGAGGAATGATTACCATTGCTCGTCAGAGTCTGGGCTTGGTGTTGTATATTCTGTCTTTCTGCAAAAAGTGAACAAAATGATTTTTAATGTCACCAAAAAACAACAAAATACAAATAATAATTTTTAGATGTTACAAACACGATAGAGTGGTGTTAAACATAACCGAAGTCCCATCAGTAGGCCGAGGGCTGGTGCATATCCTGTAGCCATTATTTTTGGCCCTAATATCATAATGTCCCCAATCCAACGCTTGATGTCCCGGCCGGATTCTCTGTTCTACATATCCTGCACCAATTTCCTTAAAAAATTCTTATCCGTGCAAGATTTCCTCCCAAACATTCCGTAGCCGTTTACCCTTGTAACGCAGCGTCATAACTTCCGGCCAAGGTACCGATGACGGAATTTTTACATCCAAATTACCGGCATATTACTAACACTAGTTTTATTAAGAAAACGACATTTCAAGCCAGTTGTAAATTAAACTGAGCGGGGACTGAAGGGGATGGGGGAGGGGGGAAACAAAAAGCTAAAAGGATTAGCCCGCTGAGCGCAGTGAGGTGTCACTGAAGTAAATTTAAGGCAGCAGAATCCAGTTACGGTATAAATTAACGATTTATTTTCTTCAATATTAGTATATTCACGATTCACAATCAAGGGTGTTAGCAGTTCTCGTTTCACTGAGTGCACATCAATCATGATTCAAGAACGGTTTTTTAGTACATCACGATTCACGGACGGCAAAAAAGGCGGATCACGGCGTCACGAAAATAAGCTTGCTCTCCCCTCCTCTTAATATTTTCCGTCCCAGCAACTGACCTTGAATAATGTAATGTGGCTCAAACTTGAGGAACCTGTTCAGTTGCTGTGGATCATTGGATTCTGAAGTTTGATCATTTAAACCACACCTATTCAACGATACCTTTTCGTATTTCCTTTTGTTATGCTGCACAAGGTTGTCAAAAGCACTTTTTAAACTACGTTTTAAACCGATGCTGCTTGTTCTGCAAACACGGACTCACCTCTCTCAGCTCGCCACTGTAGTATTTTGTGAGAATTTTCACCGCTTCTGGTGAGTGGCCCGCAATATCTTGGAACACAGTTATCGCATCCATACCTTAAAAAGAATGAAAACATATCAAGTTTAATAGGGTATACATTTCAATTCGGCTTATGAAGGTTGTGTTCAACCTCTTAAACTAGTCATCTCTCACGCCATCGAGCTCAATTAAAAAGCGAAAGAAAATGAAACAAAATAACAACAACAACTGAAGCAATGGCTTTTTTGTAACCAACTAGATAATCGATACTTCAGCTTGAGTGGAAGTATCTGGACTGTTTGCCAACACTTGTCAATCCTCATTAATCGTTTACTCTTCGGGAGCTCTCTCTTGCAGTTGTTTGTCAGATGCTTTCTTCAAGCATAATTTTTTTTTGGGGGGGGGGGGGGGAGGGGGGTTATTTGCTGATGCTGTCTCACCTGCATGTTCTAGCATAATCTCACTTCCACCCGGATGCTGTAATAGAAAGAAAAACAAGCGAGCCGTCAGTTCCGAGCCGTGGAAGAAACAGCCGTAAGTACTGACTGGAGAAAACCAACCGTCACGTCAGCAAAAGCAACATGAAAACTTTATGTGCTAGTGGAAACCGTTCCACCATACCGAGATTTGCATTTAATTTTTTGCACACTTGAAATCTTATTTTTTATTTTCTGTACTCATGGTTGGGTCTTTAACTACCAGTTACATTGCAACATGCCAGTCTCGTGTTCAGCCCCAAAGATATGCTATTTAAATAGCCTACTCACTGTTCCGTCTCTTACAAGTTAGGATCCTTAAAAGAGGTTTAAAATAACGGTTCAGTTTGTGATGGTAGCTTTCTCCCTTTAGGGCTAAAGTATATATGATGATGATGTACTCTCTCGTCGGATCGACGAATAAATAGACAAATCAGTCTATTTGCTTAGATAGGTCTTCATGTGTGAACGAAAACCTATGCAGGTGTAGGGGAAGGAGGTTCAGTCGGGCTGGTCGCTGTTTCTTCTCTCCTAGACTTCTCCTGCGCTGCAGCCATTCTCTTTTCCTCAAAGCCGTCGTCGCACCCTTGAAACAATGTCTTCCTCCAGAAGGCTCTATCCTTGGGTGTGTACAACAGGATCCAGGGGATTGTTCTACGGTCATCCATTCGGATCACATGTCCTGCCTCTGTGCAGTTGTCCGCCTTTCAGCTGCCTGTACAACAGGATCCAGTGCAACGACTCTGTGTCGTCGAATCCCGTGGAACAAACGCAACAACTTCCGCTTTGCCATTGTGAAGGCAATTACAGCTGCTACAGATTACCAGATAGAGCAACTCCAGAGAATAAGCTATGACGAAAAGAACTTAAAATTTGCATCTCCTTGTTTAATCCTTGTTGATAACTTCCCCGAAAACGAGACAAGGCGTTTAACAGAGAAGATCACGAAGAGGCAGATCAAATGTGTCATTTTGTCAACTTTTCCTATTGCGAACTTTAGTGCCATCTCTGATTTCGACATGACGCCACTGAGACAACTAGATGAGAAGGAGATGTACCTCGTAAAAGATGTTTTGATCAACAACACAAGGGACAGCAAACGGCGAAGGGGTGCAGAAGAGGTTCTGGAAAGGGAGAAACGATTCACTTGGTTTGGTTTAGAACTGTTCGGACATGACTACAACAAGATCGAGGAAACACTTAAGAACCACATTCAGAGTACCTTTGACTTCCTGGGTGACTCTCAAGAAATTCATGTGATGGTTTTAAATTTCTGCTGTTTTCTCCATTTCTCCAGGGATGGCAGAGCTATTCTCTATCACCCAGTGGTCAGCGACTTTCTTTATGAAGCCAATGAGAAAGACCAAGGAAGACTTTGCATTAATGAAGCACATCCGCAAAATCTTTGGTGGACTTCTCCTTGAAGGATTCAATGAAACTAATGGTTACTAAGGCTGGAGACCAGCTCATTCTCTCGTCAGTGAGATTGTTAGGTCAAGGATAAACACGGAAGAGACTGCGGTATGCCTACTAGAAAAGATCTACCAAGGAAAAGCCTATGTAAACAAGTTTTTGAAGGACCAAGTTTTGAATGTTTTCTTGGATCGCAAGAGAGTATCCTATCCAGTATTGGTGGAGGATCAAGGAAAAGATTCTGGAAGTATTGATTCCGATTTTGAAAATGACGTCCTCGGTTTTTATGAAGTGAAAACGCGGTATTCTCCTTTCATTGTAGACATCGTTGAAGGGGATAACGGCATTCAAAGAGCCCTCAGATTGCTTATTACTATTTTCCAGAAGGCTTCTGAAATTCAGGAGAAGGTATACGCTTGGCAACAACTTTCAAGATTTATGAAATTGGTGCGAATGAAATGGACGAAAAGAATGAACAGCATCATCGTCTTTATACCACTATGAACAGAGAGCAAGATGTCAAACTGCCAATGCCAAAAACAGGTATCGAAGCAGCACACATTGCTGTTGATATTGCCATACGTAAATCAGCAACCTAATTACAGTCATCATTACGTGACCAAATGAAATCTGTACCTCCTATAACTGAGAGATCTCAAATCAGAAGAACGACCTAACCTTGCTTGTGAGTCGATGTCTGAAGTAATCCGTAAATGTCGGACAGCACTAGAATTCTACGACAAAGCACTCAGCACAACACATACACTTCACCACTATTCGATGATTGGAAAAATTCGAGCCATCGTCTCTCTTCTGGAAATTGTTAAAGGGTTGCCTTTCTTTCGCTTACAGCCTAAGAACTTTACAAAGTATTTAAAGGAAGCTGAAATTCCAAGAGAAATGGAAAGTGCCTTCACATGCGAAGAGCACGACAACACTCGGTCTCCTGGATGAACTTTTTGGAGACGTGAAGCTCCGACAAATGACTACTTACGACAACAAGGAGGCTAGGTGCTTGAGTAATGCTAAGATAAGGGCGTGGAAGCTACGACGGACTTTTTACGAAGTCACTGGTTTCGACAGAAGCGAGCTGAGCAATGTGGAGTTTCCGATGCCTTGATCGCCTCTAACGAGGGATGCACCTGCTCTTTATCAACAATTTGTACAAGACATACTCTTTCAGCACGACGAGACCCCGTACAGCTCATGGGCAAGCCTCAATGATAGAGAAGTGTCCGGATTTACCAATCGCTCAACGTACTTTGCCTTCGTGGTTATGGTAGACACGGTGACATGCTTATCTGCTGCAAAGCTTGTCTTCGTCTGAAAGAAAGGTCATCTGTCGAGGAGCTGGGCAAAATTGTGAGGAAGTGGGTTGAGAAGTATCCGAATTCTGAATGGGCACATCTTTTTAACTACATGATTCATTTTCCCATTCCCAATAGAAGCCTTGCTGCCTTTAATCAATCCGCGAAAGAATCCATCAAGAAATGTGACAGAATTGTTCGAGAAAAGACAGGGATAGGATTTCGGAAATCTGGTGCCGAGTACTTTCTTGGTAAAGGAATTAGTTTGTACGCCATTGCATCAGTGCAGTCATTACAGCGAGAGTTCCCATCGCTTGAAACCAAATGGGAAAAAAAGACAGACTTTTGGAGAAGTAATGAGATCTCGGAGAAACTGGAACGCGTATGCGGCCAAAAAGACGTCAACTTCAATGGTGTTATAACGTACCAAGAAATTCAGCTACGTTTTGACAACACTCGTTATCCGAACCAGAGTCAGTGGCGTAGTTGTGACATCACTCTCCACCACCAGTGTGTCTGGGTTTGTGCCCCTTGCTTTGAGTCGCACTTGTATGTAAATAGTTTCTTCAAAGCAAGGGGCTCAAACCCAGACACACTGTGGGTGGAGAGTGATGTCACAACTACGCCAATCCTATTCCGTTCTAAAGACATGCGGTTTGGTTGCTGTAAAAGTCTCAGAGTACGTACTGCATCTATAGTAGTTAACTACAAAAGCCGGTTTTAATTTGCCATGGCTGTATAATGCTGACTCTGTGTCTAATTCAAATTACAACCGGCGAAGTAAAGTGTAACATGATGAGTGAAATTGCATAAAAATGAAAAGCCTAATTGAAGAAATTAGTTTGATTTTGTAAAATTTCAAGCCGCAGGAGAGAATTTCCTCGAAAGAACCGAACGTAACCTATCAGTAAAGCCAAAAACAGAAAAAATGACAACAACAACAAAAGTCCTGCTATTGGAGAACTTTTATTTTTCCATCGATGTGAAATAGATTGTTAATATTGCTTTAGTTATTTTTATCTAACTCTGTATCTTGTAGGTAACTTGCGACTATGAGTACCTCACAGCTACGCGGTGGTCATTGTCACTTTTTTATTTTATGGGCATCCTTCTTAGCACAGAACGAAGGACTGGCAGAACTAACTTAAAAATACTGTGTAGTTCCCTTGTTTGCAGATGTTAACGGAAGATATTAAAACCTGGAGCGAGATTCAAGAAGCCCTCCTAAAAGTAAAGATGTATCCTAGGTACTGGTTGGTGACCAAAGTCTATTGTTGGTCTAGTTCTATATAGCCTAGGGTTAAGAAACAAGACTCAAGATATATCTTAACTTAGGAGTGCTTCGTAAATCTGGTGTGTGGTCACTAAGAAAGTCTTCAAGCGAGAAATTTCTAGCTGTTCTTGCCATAGTGAAACGAACGAAAGCAAAGGAGAGCGTGCCATTTGCCATCACGACAAGATAAACTTGCAACCTTTCTCTACCCTCGCATATCCTTGCTTACGATCCAGAAGTATAATAGATCGAAATAATGTAAGCCTGAACGAAATGTCAAGCATTACATGGGCAGTTATTTGTGTCCATTGTGCCATTCGAATTCTTGGATTGTTGGCACTCCTGAAATGGTAGCAAATGGCACGTAACCAGAAAACTACTTTCTAGTTTTTCATGATTGAAGCTACGACTTGCCAGTAACAAGCAGGTGACCGGTTCCAAGAAGGTACAAGGAACGGTAGACAGGTCGTCCCTAGACTGGATATTCCGCAAGTAAGGTAAACCAAATATAACCTACTTTCCTTGGGACTTAATGTTAAAAACCTTAAAACTGTCATACACTGTCCTCACTGGTCTCCGTAGCTTTCGGTTGCACCATGCAAAAACACGCCCCACCCTGGGAACTGAACTTTTGTACTTTGCGACAAACTTTGAGAGGCTTAATGGTTTCCAAACTTCACTCCCCCGGGAAGGGGTGTGTATGGTATGTGGCAACCGAACTCTGATGAGTAGCTTTTTGTATCCTATAGGGTTCTCATCTCTCTCAGCTTGGCTGAGTAGCCGATATGTTGGAACACCCCGGTCGAACAACAAGTACCATGCCACAACAAGACGACCAAATCTATGGCTTCTCTAGCTTTTTTTCTTGAACACGAAAGCTTGTGATGATCACGTGAGTCAAGTACGAAAATGACCCGCTGTGAATCTAGACTTGTTTATAGTTGTAGGGAAGGGAGTCGGCGTTAACAGTGAGGGGTGAGGATTGGAACAGGGGGAATACTCCCTCTGCTGTTTGGTATGGCGTGTTTCTTGAATGTTTTGCGTATATCTCTCAGCTATGTTGTCACTTTGTTATTGACAAGCTTGGAAGTCACTACTTTTCTCGGCCAGAATACAGCAACAAGGTATTCTGTTTGTGAACTTGACAAATTTATTCGGGAGAGACTTTATTCAGTGTAGGTCCTGTGTTTAACAATAACAACTACAGTAATTGTATAAATTAAATCGAACCTCGTAAATTCAGTTAAAGGAATGAAAAACTAGAGTTTCATCCATTCTCGGTATTGCCAGCTTCCGCCCTCCTCCGTTTGTCTTGAATAAAATCCATTCTTTGGTATTAAATACGTATTAGGAACAACTTTTAAACGCAAGTAAACATGGCGGAGATGCTCCTTGAAAACATAAAATGAAAATCCTTTTATGGGAACAGTACCTCGTTTTGCTGAACTTGTCCCATTGTTATACGAAAACCTAGCAACAAAAATACTGACATGTATTTTCCACTCAAATTCAGATTCTGCCTTCATTTATTGGTGACAAGACAACACGGTTGTCGAGTTATTTTATCGGTTGTCTTTATCTCAACTTTCCAGACTTTCCATTGAAACGATCTCTTATAGAGTGTTTTCATTCACGTGACTACCGGCCATATTGGTTTACTGAAACAAAAGAAAGTATTTGCATAAAAATAGAGTTCAATTCCCAGAGATTTAGTTTGGGACGCCAACATGGCCGCCATTTCTTTGTTTTGGGACACCAACATGGCCGCCGTGACGTCATGTGAAAACGCTCTATACGATGGAAATCGTTGCGGTTTTTTACTCAAATTTGTTTGGCCTTACCTACCGACCCTCTTTCAAATTATCCTTCCCGTTCGCAAATTATAGCCACTCTGAGTGAAAAATGTTGGCGTTCTTGGGGAAATGACAACGTAAAATGACCAAATTCGAGGTTTTGCGGAGAACGTGAATACGATTTAAACCCTGTTTATCTGGAGAAAATTTGTCCTGGGTAGAAGGGTCACTCGCCTACCCGAGCTACCCTGGGCGAGCCAACTTTTCCTAAGTTTCCTGACAAAACTTGGCGAACCATTTACATGAGAAACAAAAAGTTGGCTTGACTGGAAGGGTGACCCGCCTAGCCGGGCCAACTTTTCTCCATATAAACACTTTGGCTCGTTTAGCCGGGTCAACTCCGTCAAGGCGAGACAATCAGAGCATGCGCGAGCGCTGTTAGCTCGGGCAAAGGGGTCAACTTTTTTCTCATATAAACGCTCGCTGAAGTTGACTCGCCTGGAAGGGTGACCCTCTCTCCCGGGACAACTTTTCTCCATATGAACGGGGTCTCAGTCAGCGTGGATAGTTTGTACACCCTGCACAAGTTTTGCGAGTTGAAAAATGCTCGTCTAAAACGTGTGTACGTAATCTAAGGATATCATAAGTGCGCTTGTGCCTAGAATTGCATTTGACTGGGTGCCTTGGTGGTAAAAGACTGTCAAAAACTCGGAATCTTCTCGCTGGTTGGACAAGGTCTACATACCGAATCGGGCTAAGTTATCATATTTTCGCATAACCTGGCTAGATTATGGATAGCCCCCTCTTCTGCATTCTTTCAATGACATCACTGAGACACTTCGGCAACGTATGGTGCTACCGGTCGCACAATAGAAATTGACAACATCTGCAGATGGAATACACTCTTTTCTTTTTATAAGAATATTGTTTTTCCGACCCAGGCTGATATTATTATTTTCTGTCGACGTTAGGCTGAAAATATTCTTGTGAACATTCTTAGATTATAGCGTATGACATTTTCGTTTTAGAATGTATTGGGGTATCAATTACAAGTGATTGGTCAGTCCAGTTCTATATCGAACTGTCACTACCATCGAACATTTGGCTAGTGCAGGTTTTTTTCGTTTTATTGGCTAGTTTTGCCGTACTAGAGAAAGGAAGAATTTATAGTTTAGTTAAAAAAATATAATTGTGTTGTATTTACAAATTTTCAAGACACAAAATTCTATTCTTTTCAAAATCTCAGCCTCGGGTTTATTCTTAAATATTCCTAAAATTTCGCAAATTTCAGCCTCGATATTCTTATAAAATAAATTCTTATAAAAAAAGAAAGTACCTGCTCTTCTAATAACTGATCTGAAACTGACTTGCGTCGTGAAAGTGTTCGTTCCATCTGTATCACTATATATTCTGAGGCCCAGGATCGTAGCACTGCTCTCAACTGATCTCAACTGAAAGTAAAATAATAATAATAATAATAATAATAATAATAATAATAATAATAATAATAATAATAATAATAATAATAATAATAAACCATTCCAAGCAAATTTCTATTTACAAGTTAAAAGTAGAAAAAAAAAAATTATTAAAACCTAATAATAATAATCATCATCATCATCATTATAAAGTCAATTCATAGAGTGCTTTCCATTTGCCAAAACTGACCGGCCAGATCAGCCAGTCTGTAAATCAAATGCGTTATTTTGAACGGACGGTGCTGCAAAATGTTGAAAAATAATTTGGAAATGGTACACGCTATTTTGAAGAAATTTGAGGAACTATGATAAAACTTATCTTTTAAATCGGTACATTCTGCATACGAACTGATCGGTCTGGCAGCGCGCGCTCATATTCTCAAGAGATTTTTCTTGCCTAAAGTGAAATTGTTGCATGTTGTTTAATTTTCGATAGAATTTTAATGACCTTTGAGTAAACAGACGTTCGTTTCGCGGTGCCACCGCAGGGTCTGTCTGTTTACTCAGGCTAGGAAAAAGCCGAATTGGAGCACTCTGCGTATTGTCCGCGGCTTTTTTCCTCGCCCGCTCGGCTACATTGTATTTAGAAAGGAACTGCTGACAGCCTTCTAAATCGAGAATTAATAACAATGTGAGAAGGCGTTTGAGAGAGAATTAAGAACGCAAGGAAATAGATTAACGAAATACAATGTTAATGCCAAAGGAGAATAAAATATGATTAAGGTAAAGAGTTAACTAAATTTCCTGGCTTTGTCGTTGTATTGCTTAACAAACAATGCATCCAGAAGTGAACAACTATTGAAGTGTGGAGGGAACGTTAACCTGATTTTAAAATAAAAGCATTCTCATTGGTTCCATATGACATCACTGTTTTCACGGATGCCGCATAAAGAAACTCGGGTAATACCCCACCAAAATCATGATTACCATGCACCAATCTCGTACCCAGAGTCCTCAGGCTTTTTGGTCAGCGGGGCGGCGCCAGGAGAGACTCTGGGATAATTGCCTGATTTCATACCGTGGGGGTCTGGGTACGAGTTTGTGTATTATGGGTTATGGGACTCAACACCCACATAGCCGGAAAGAGCACACCGCCCTTTACAACATTTCCAAGTTTGGTGTTGATCAAGCTAATATTAGGAAAGATACAGCCATTCAAAAACTCCAAATTTTACTAAGAAATGTATGGAACGCCGGACGTGTATCCGGCGTTCCATACATTTCTTAGTAAATTTTTAAGTTTTTGAATGGCTGTATCTCGCCTAATATTAGCTTGATTGACACCAAACTTGAGGATGTTGTAAAGTTCGATGTGCTCTTTCCGGCTATGTGGGTGTTGAGTCCCATAACCCATAATACACAGACTTGTACCCAGACCCCCACGGTATGAAATCAGGCAATGGAATAGACTCTGGGATAGTGTTTTACCGTCCTACTGTCATAGGACGGTAAAACACGGCAAAATGTAAGCAGTTTAAACTGATTACTGCCCCTGTTGCAAAAAATTGTTTTAGGAAAATATCATTATATCAGTCAGTTTGGGAGAAAAAGCGGTAGGAGAAGGAATTGGTGAAGCCGTTCGCAAGTATGGAAACATTAAACGTAATAGAGAGGACATCGGTGTCGTCAACGTACTAAATATTTCGAACATGTTATTTACTAGTGAAGGTTATCATGGAAAAATAGAGAAGTTCTTTAACATCTATAAACCTTGTTGTGGATAAAAATTTGGAGATGACTGATCTGTTGTGGAGTGGAGTCCATCTCAGGTTGCCGTTTCGATTAATTCCCTTTCGGTTTTGCCACAAGGGAAACTCTAAAGACATCTCCACGATGATCAAACGCCGCACACGAGAGCAAAAGTTTCACTTTTTTCAGTCACGGCCCATGGCCAGCTTGCCAAAGAAAAAAAATCCAGAAAGTATTCCCCCTTTGAGGCGGAGGTAATATTATATGGTGTGTTGAACATTTTTCTTAAATTTTGAGAGATTTTGTTTTGAGAAATTTTGTCAGATTTTGTTCTCACTGTTCCATATTCCATGCAAAATAAGAACAATTAGTTATTTGTCCTAAAAAGTGTAAAAGGCCGTGGTGTTAGGTTACCTTCAGATGAAAGTTTAATCCCAAATGTAAAAGTACATACAGATTTGAAGATTACTTATTTCCCGCACGTACACAGACAAACAAATGAGCCTCTGTATGGGTACCCACGGTCTTCGTTTTCTTCGCGATTTTTTCGCAAATCTTCGTTTTTTTAGGAAGATCTTCGTTTTTTCGGATTGAAATCGTTTAAACGTTTAGTCAGTGTTATTCACAGTTGATAAGTATTTCACTTCAATAGAAAATTGCATAACTCACTGTTTAAATCCACGAAAAGCAATATAAACAGTTATTGAAACAATAAAGGATTGTTGGATTCTTTGGCGACATCTTAACCCCATTTTAACATGCTAGCAACTGATGAGATTCCAAGAAATCGAAACTGCAGTCTTGCATGAGAAACAACATTAGACACTCGCAAGAAGAAATTCAACCAGCATCCTAGAGGCTCACAAGAGAGTTGTCTGTCTTAGCTTTAAATATCTGCTGCGGATACGAGCTAACCAAAATAATGGAGGTACGTGTCAGCTCTAAGAACACAATAGCTGTTTTTTAGATAAGAAGCAACTCAGAGAGCTAAAAGACAGCCCAACAAGCTATAGCTCTCGAAAGCGATGATAAGCTTTGTAAAGACGAGGATCTGTTGGACACTCTTATCCGTGCAATCTTCACGCAGCGAGATACAATAGCAGAAGCATTAATTCACGAGTTAAGAAATCCACGGATCCTGTATCCTTACAGATAACATTTATTTAGCGCTACCTAAAATCTTGAAGTCAATCCAAGCCGATAACCCTTAACAAATGCCACAGACTTAGCATACACAATGGCATATCAAAACCTAATCCTTACGGCTCTTAGTGATCAGTAAGAAACCCTCCATTCAGTATATTTGATAATTCCCCCTCTGGCTCACGATCAAGACAAACACCATTAAGAGCGGTCGCATCACATTTTGATCTAAAGGGAAGATTCTCTTATACAAAAGGAAATCGCTTAAAGACATGCTTGTAAAACCAAAACGGACCCACAACGGGAGTCGCGCAGGTCTGTCAACCCAATTCAGAACATACAGAAATGTGGTCAAATGCCAAAATTCAGAAATAACAGATATTTTCTGTAGTGTTTACGAATTTTAACAGTTTTATATCTAAGTTCAATTTGATCACGCAAATTTAGGTCAATTTTCAGATCTTCGCTTCAATCTTGAGATCTTCGTTTTTTCCACGGTGATCTTCGCGTCTTCGATTTCTTCGGAAATACCCATAGAGAGTCTCACAAATAAAAGAAAAAAAAAACTCAAGTAGTGGAGTGGAGGCTCAATAAAAGATACCATGAGGCTTATGAATATTAAGCCTCCTCAATCTTAAAAATATACAAAAGTTATTACATAATGTATTGCTTGGAGTTTTTATATAACTAAACACTGATGTACACTGAGCTTAAAATAAAGATGGCAAAAATTTGAAGGTAATGATAGTTTAACTGTACTCTGTTAATGTGCTGCACATTAATATATGTAAGCAAAAATAATCTAACTTTTTTAAAAATTTATTTTTCCCTTCATCTGACAAAACATGCAAATACTCCATTGAAGAAGTATGAGACAAGAAAACTGTGGGTTCCCTTGCAGACAAATATACCTGTTGAGAGGCCAAGGCAATTATGCTGTTGCAAAGTGTGCAATCATGTCTAAAGTCGAAGTACCAGTTGTTTAAAAACAAATAGATGAGTAGTGGTGTGACTTTCTGTGCTATATGTTATAAGGAAGAACACCAAGTCTTCCCTTGAAGGGTTCAATTGGAACGCTATTATGGGGAGATACAGGAGAAGGCCCCTGCTCGATTTCATTCTAATGCAACTGTACCTGTTGTACATAAACATGGAAGCCAAGTACCCCAAGTTTGTGTGGCATATGACCTGGAGATAATGCTTTGCAGCCTTGTGCAGAAAGCTAAGTGACCACTTTCATCATAATTATATCCTTATCAAACACTCCACTTGTAATTGGCAAATTTACTAACATAATTATTTTGGCAGTGGGTGGATTTTACTGAATAATTTGGTGAAAAAAACCCCTTCTATCATGTCTTCATGTAATATTCATTCATGTAATTCTTATTGCTAGTAAATATTAGCAAGAAATTTGTTGTAGCCAGCAGGTTTAAGCATAAAAATTATACTTCTCAGGGAATCATATCGTTTATTGTTATTTTGCACTGATAATCAAACAAAAGAAAAACTTTCAGACACTACAATAGTAGCTTGAAGAATGAACAAGTCTATAAAATATATATGTTGAACATTCCAAGGATTCCAATGGGTCCTTTACTCCCTTCCCCTTTTACTGTTGGGGGTAACTAATAAAATTACGTGTATAACCATTATCTCATCAAGTATATAGAATTTTTAAGTGTAATTTGCTAACATAACTGTTAATTATAGAGTGATTATAGATGAAACATAAAGTTTTACAGTCAATGCTTGTTAGACCCCCCCCCCCCCCCAAAAAAAAAATAATAATAATAAATTACTATTCAATATATTTTGTGGGTTAAAGAAACATCACTAGCCTTATTGTTTATTCTGTTAACCTGCTTAAAAGAAATTTGAAACATCTTTAGATACAGTTTTGTAACTGATAGTATGACAAATTTATATGATTTTGAATTATTATTTTGAAATGTGTATTTATATTGTTCTAGACCTTTGATCAATGCAGCTCACTAGGCTTGGTCCAATCCCACAAACATATTAATAGACACAAACTAATAGACAATCAGAGCCCAGGAAGGGCTTGAACTAAGAGTCACGTTTGACAATTTTCAGTTTTAGTTCTCAGCTAACATTATTGTCAAGGGACCACAAATTCCCACAAGCGCTGTATAATTTACACAGTTCAGCAAAGGTCTCACAACACTGCAGTGCCAATCATTCAGGATATTGGGGAGTTTGACAATAGCAATTATCTGTCGTCAAAGCAAGAGCTGCAAGATCAGAGAAGAGATTATATTATACTATTCAGCTGCAGAGTGTTGGTTGAGTATAAATAATACTTCCCTTGCCTGAAGTCAATTAAATGTGTGATACCAAATCACATCACCATCCAGTACTCAAAAGAAATGGCAAATTTTCAGAAATTATCAATTTACCAGCAATGTGCCCTAATCAATCAGAATACATTAGGTAATGTGAGTTGACTCAGCTCTTAGTTAAAGTGTACACTCCATAACCAGATGAAGTCAGATCAGGCCCCACCAAAATTTTGTCAATTTATAATATAAACACAATTTCCCCAATCTATTGACCCCTTCTCTGTGCTTCCTACACTGCACCCAAATTTATAAGAGAACTTAAATAAGATAGTTTTAAATTATTTTACCTTGATTACATGTATACAAGAACAGACTATAAGGAGATTATATGCACGGTAGAGAAATTGACTGACTAAATGAAATACCATAGTCAGGATATCAACAGTCTCTCAACAATCACATTGTAACCAATTTACTGATGAGAGGTGGCATGATTATCACTCTCCATACAGTTCTCATATATAATTATTACTCTGCTATTCTGCAGAATAGCTAACAAATTAAACCTCAACACAACTCACTATCCTTATTTTCAAAGCCTGTTGGCACAATTATCCAACCTCTGTTATACTACTTCATTTTATTTCTAGATAGATTATTAGTATACCTGGGATCAACTCTACAGCACTAGAAGCATTCAAGATGTGAGCACTCTCTATCAGTTTTGCCAAAAGCTAGGCAAAAGGAATGTTTATTCAGAAAAAAAAAATCAAAGCTGCTCTTGAATTCATGGCATGGCGGTATTAAATATGCTGATGTTGAAATTGTACTTAAGCTTGCATTCGAACACATATGATATTCTTAAATTCAAGCGTGCACACAATTCAGTCTAATAAAATTAAAACATTTTGAGACAAAAAAAACTTAATTTACAACAGTAAATATTACTAATATTAAGAGGTGATTTAAATTATTGTCAAATGGTAACATGTATATATGTGTTCATTGAATCCCATTTGGACATCAACTGTTAAGGGAAGGGGAGAAGGTAATTTGAACATAAATTCAATACACAGTCAGCTGCTCAGTTCTGTGAGAGGAGAAGTGATGGTTCCTTTTTATTTGTAAGTATAAACAATACTGAAAGAAATATGTTACTTGTCTGTTGTAGCGACGTCGAAAAAAGTCCACCTTTCGCTCGCTCTTACATGAAAAAAATCCAGTTGCTTTGATCCGCTCTTACGGGAAAAAATCCAGTTCCTTTTGATCGCGTGTAAGAATCAATTTTGGCTTTCTCGAACACTTTCAAGGCCTGATAAAACCTTCAGGCCCAATAACAGTAACACGGCTGCCACTTTGGGGCATTTGACTTCCGTTTTAATCTTAAGCATGCGCACAAAGACCGGAATCCCACGTTTTCTGGGATAAGAAATTCCATTATCCCAGCAATCTCGTACCCAGAGTCCTCAGGCTTTTTGGTCAGCGGGGCGGCGCCAGGAGAGACTCTGGGATAATGGCAATCTCGTACCCAGAGTCTTCAGGCTTTTTGGTCAGCGGGGCAACGCCGGGAAGACTCTGGGGACATCAAATTTTATCACCGCAGGATTTCTGCGGTAAAACAATGGAAACCGTTACGGAACAGCCAATCAAAAAAATTGAATTTTTTCGATGTCTCCAGAGTCTTCCCGGCGTTGCCCCGCTGACCAAAAAGCCTGAAGACTCTGGGTACGAGATTGGGATAATGGAAAAATATAATTTTTTTGATTGGTCGTCTGCATAACAATGGAAGACCGACAGGAAGTCCGTTGGTCATTTGTGGAAGTTAACCAAACCGGAAACCCCCCGAACCAACTTCCCAGTTTTGGAGGGAGATTTGAAATGTCAAACTCGGAGCTTTGTAATTTTTATGTGTGTGTCACGGTTTTTTTTTTATATCGCCTCCATTTACCCCTTGCTTAAAGCACACCAAAAATTAGAAACACTCCAATTCAAAGACGAGTTTTGAATTATGTCATTGTCAGTGCAACAATTTTTAGCCGACGAAACATCAGTCGTTTTAGCGTGGGAAGTTGCACTACTGCCATACGATGGTAAAACACGGCAAAATGCAAGCAGGTAAAGCAGCTACTTACCTTGTTGTGGATGAAAATTTGGAGATGAAGAGATCTGTTGTAGAGCGAAGTCCATCTCAGGTTGCCGTTTCCCCTTCGGTTTTGCCACAAGGGAAACGCTGAAGACATCTCCACGATGATCAAACGCCGCACACGAGAGCAAAAGTTTCATTTTTTTTTTCAGTCACGGCCCATCTTGCTAAAGCTAGCTAACCACTCAGAAAAAAATTCCCCCTTAGAGGCGGAGGTAATCTATTTTATTTTCAGCATTATAATGGTGTGTGGAACATTTTCTCAAATGTTGAGAGATTTTGTTTTGAGTGTAAACGTTTAAAAGTGTGAAAGGCCGTTGTTTTATAGGTTACCTTAAGATGAAAGTTAAGTCTCAAATGTAATAGCCAGTGAGTACATACAGATTTACAGTAGAGGGGCAGTTGAGAATAAAGACTTGTTGTCTGCTACTTACAACCATCTTCTCTGCAAGAAAGTCAACACATTGTGACAGTGAAGTAGCCACCCAACTTGACCTGTTAAAGAACAGGTGTAGATAATACTGAAGAAAGCTGGTCGTCCAAATGCAGATATACTTTAAAAATATTTACATTTATTTATTTCCCAACGTACAGAGACAAACAAATAAAAGAAAAGTATACGTGGAGAGGAGGCTAAGAGTCCTAAGAAACCATGGGGATATTAAGCCTCCTCAATCTTAAAATACAAAAGTTACAATATTGCTTGGAGTGTTTATAAAACCAAACATGTAATGCACTCTGAGTTTAAAATTAAGATGGCAAAAATTTAAAGGTAACGATAGTTTAATTGTACTCTGTTAAAGGCTGTATATTAATATGTAAGTAAAAATGATCTAACTTTTTTAAAATGTTCCTTTTTTCCCTTCATCTGATCACGACAAAAACATGCAAAAACTCCATTGATGAAGGATGAGACAAGGAAACCGTGGGTCCCCTTGCAGACAAATATTCCTGTTGAGATTTCCAAAGCAATTATGCTATTGCAAAGTGTGAAATCATGCCTAAAGTACCAGTTGTTGGAAAAAAATAGATGAGCAGTGCTGTGACCTTCTGTGTTATATGTCATAAGGAAGAACACCAAGTCTTCCCTTGAAGGGTTCAATTGGGACACAATTATTATTGAGGAGATACAGGAGGTCTCTGCTCGATTTCATTCTACTGCAAGTGTACCTGTTGCACATGAACATGGGAGCCAAGTACCCCCCGTTTGTGTAAAATATGACCAGATGATGTTTGCACAGCCTTGTACAAAAAGTGACCACTTTCATCATATATCCTTGGTATCAAACACTCCACTTGTAATTGTGAGATTAACTAACGTAATTATTTTGGCAACCTTTCCTATCATTTCTTCATGTAATTATTAAAACAACTTTAACACAAAGGACACTAAAATCAATTACCCTCCTTAAAAACGTTTCCCTTTTTAATATTACTCATTTAAACAACAAAAATATTAAATATTTTCCACAATGATGATAACAATAACAAATATCATTATTATTATTATTATTATTATTATTATTATTATTATTATTATTAAGGAGAGGGTGCGGTCCAGCCGCTTGGGGTTGGTGAAGTAATACGGAGGATAATTGGGAAGTGGGTGATGAGAGAAACACAACCCAATGCCGTCAAAGCAAGCGGCTCACTGCAGGTGTGCGCAGGCCATAAAAGTGGGAGTGAGGCTGTTATTCATGCAATGCACAATATTTTTGACACCAATGGAATAGACGCTGTTCTTCTTGTTGACGCCTCTAATGCCCTAAACAGTTCTGCTGCAGATCTTTGGTCAATGCAGCCCTCTAGACTTGGTCCAGTCCCACCAAACATTATGCAATATGCTGGATGACCTAGATTGTGGCATGATAGACCATTAGAGTCCAGGAAGGGCTTGAACTAAGAGTCAATAGTTTTTTTGATTTTTAGGTCTTAGCTAACATTATTGTCAAGGGACAACAAATTCCCACAAGCACTGGATAATTTACACAGTTCATTACTTTTGACAGGGTGTCCAGCAAAGGTCTCAACAACACTGTGCCAATCATTCAAGATATTGGGGAGTTTGACAATAATAATTATCTGTTGTCAACACAAGAGCAGCAAGATCAGAGAAGAGATTATATTATACTACTCAGCAGAGTGTTGGTTGAGTACTTCCCTCGCCTGAAGTCAATAATTAAAAGTGTGATACCAAATCAGATCACCAATCCAGTACTGAAAAGAAATAGCAAATCCTTCAGAAATTATCAATTTACCAGTTGTACCCTTTAATCAAAATAAATTAGGTAATGTGTGTCAGTACCTGAGCTATCTGACTCAGCTCTTAGTTAAAGAGTACACTTCACAACCAAATGAAGTTGGGCCCCACCAATTTATGTAAATTAATAAATAAACACAAATTCCCCAATCTATTGACCCCTTCCCTGTGCTTCCTATAGTACACACCCAAAAATATGAGAACTCACATAAGATAGTTTTAATTTTACCCTGATTAAATGTACAAGGAGGAGTACTGAGGAGATTATATACATGGTACAGAAATTGACTAAGTGAAATATCATAGTCAGGATATCGACAGTCTCTCAACAATCACATAACTAATTTATTGATGAGAGGTGGTGACCACTCTCTAAACAGTTCTCATGTAAATACTCTGTGGTTGGGCATAAAAGTTAACAAACCTCAACACAACTCACTGTCCTTATTTTCGTAGCCTGTGCCAGGAAAAACTTTGGTACTAGGTAGTATTGGGATTTGAATTGAATAAACCAAACATGCATTGGAATGCATTTAAAACACTGTTAAAAAATTAATACTACTTCATTTTATTTCTAGATATATAGTATACCTGGGAGCAACTCTACAGCACTAAAACCATGCAAGATGTGAGCACTCTCTGTCAGATTCGTCAGAAGTTTAGTCTGAAATGTCAGCTGTCTCCTCTCCCTAACCCACAGGGGGCACATCCCCAGTGGGTTAGGGAGAGGAGATGGCTGACATTTCGGACTATCAGAAGCTTGGCAAAAGGAATGTCTATTCAGAAAGAAAAACTTCAAAGCTTCTCATGACATGACATTCAGGACAGATGTATAAAAATGTGCTGATGTTTAAATTGTGCTAGCTTGCAATTGAACAGATATAACATTCTAATTATAATTATATAAAGCGTGCACACAATTCATTCTATTGCAATTAAAAAAGGGGCAAAAAAAAACTTTACAACAGTAAATATCAAGAGGTGATTTAAATTGTCAAATGATAACTTACACTATGTGTTCATTGAAGCAATTAATAATTAATAATAAGACAACTTAAACAAATCCCATTTGGACATAAACTGTAAAGGGAAGGGGGAAGGTAATTTAAACATAAATTCAACACACAGTCAGCTGCACAGTTCTGTGAGAGGAGAAGGGATGGTTCCTTTTTATTTGTAAGTATAAAAAGTAATAAAGAAATAATTATGTTATTTACTTGTCTGTATGTGTTGTAGCAATGTCAAATCAAGTCCACCGTTCGCTCGCTCTTACAGGATAAAAAGTCCAGTTGCTTTGATCCGCTCTTACGGGAAAAAAATCCAGTTCCTTCGATCGCGTGTAAGAATCAACTTTGGCTTTCTCGAACACTTTCAAGGTCCGATAAAACCGTCAGGCCCGAAAACATCAACGTGACTGCCATCTTGGGGAATTTGACTTCCGTTTTAATCTTAAGCATGCGCACAAAGACCGGAATCCCACGTTTTCTGGGATAAGAAATTCCATTATCCCAGAGTCTCTCCTGGCGCCGCCCCGCTGACCAAAAAGCCTGAGGACTCTGGGTACGAGATTGTTATCCCAGCGCCGCCCCGCTGACCAAAAAGCCTGAGGACTCTGGGTACGAGATTGACCATGCACCAATGTAGCGTGGCCGTCTGTAACAAACAGTCTCTGTATTAAAAATGGCGCCTTGAACGTGTACAAGAGGTGTACCGTTTGTTTCAACGGAAAGATAATACAGTATCTGAAGGAAATAACATGGTAAGTTTTTCTATTAAGAAGACCAACGATATTTTCACTGTTTTGACACGGTTTCTTGTTTACGACACGCGATAAAATTCCATTTGCACTTGAGAAGAGTAAGCAGTTGGCTCGGTAAATATGTCAAATTGTTAGCGGCTAGATTTGTCTCGAAAATTAGTTCGATTGTTCCCTGGACTGTACGGTTCTGTTGACGACGATGCATTACTCGAAGTTTCACAAAATCATTAGTCAACATGTTGCAATCATCACAGAGAAGATTTGAAACTTTTTAGTCAGTTTAATCTTTCCTATTCAGTAGTTGCTTATACAATCTTCAATGTGAAGCTTCTCTTTGAAATCAGGTAGACTATTAGCTCTATAGATGACTGAATCGAAGTTGTAGTACATTTCATGTTCCATGACATTCGAATGTATTTCAGTGATGCTTTTTGACGACTTTAAACCATCTGAAAAAAAGGAAGAATGGTGGAAAATAAAAACAACTAGATAGCTAAAACTAGTCAGACCTTCCCTCGTAGCCAGCAAGCGACTTGGTTTATTGTTTACTTCTTGTTCGGAGATGTTAGCATCTGTATTTATGCATTCCGAATGGAAATAAACCCCTAAACGGTTTTAATCTCAAAACTGTTCCCGATCGCAGTAACTTTCTCGTTATATCTTTTAAACGGTCTGGTTCTGCGTGTCAGTTACAGCGCTGATCGCGCAAACAGTAAATGGGATGAGACAAGTTATCAGCCATTTTATGACCAGTGTGCTTAAGCCACTCGAGACATGGATTGGAGTTAAGCGAAGGCAAAGAAGTAACTGTAGTCAGCCGTCTAAGTTTTTGTTGGGGGTACTGAGACGGATCGTAACGATTGAGATGCGAAGACTGTGCTTAAAGTTTATTTTTACAAATGCAAAAGCTGAGAACCATATCGTTTAAAACGCCGGTTAAATCTGATTACCATGAACGATATAATAATTATAATTTTAATAGTTCTCAATCACGCTGGGCGGAATAGTTTTGATTTTGGGGAGACATTTTTAAGAAGGTCCTCAATTTACTAAGTCGTACATCCTCAGTGCATGGCTATTGTCCCATCATGGGGAATTAAGTTTTAAGCGGGAGACCACGACTACTGTGGCAATAAACTTGCGGTGTCTGAAAGATGTCCACTGCCATCAGGGGAAGTGGGTGGGTAAAAACTAGTTACTTGACAGTGATGTTCCGTTGAACTGTCCAGATATTAAAACGATACTATTCAAAAAGAGATTCTTGGCGAAGTGTCGAAATTTTCTTTCCCGAGGACGCTGGGTTCGAGGCTGGCGATGAAGCAAACAGGCTGGTTGCATTATCATTGCATCATCTTCTTGAATTATTAAGTTAGTAAAAAGGTCTAAACCCAGCTCAGTAGTCTTTAGACCACTTCAAACGAAACAAAGGCAATGGACTTATTGATTTAACAAGTTGATTCCGTAAGCAGACGAAATGGTAAGCCTAATTTTCACAAGTTTGTAAACTTTATTCTTTCCTAGTACAGTTAACAAGTCACACATGCATGAGCAGGATAAATGCAAATTTTCGTTTACTTTCAGTCATGTTTTGACTGGGGAGTCAAGATTCGTAACGTCTTGCTTTGTTTTCAATGATCTATTGATTAAGATCGTGGGATTCTGTTTAGATCTCTTCTCAATACAGGGAAGCTTCGTTTTATCATAAACATGAAATGTGAACTTATTGAACCTATCTCAGATTCATGCTATCACGATACACAGTAAAACGGATACCATTTCCGCGAAAATGCTGGAGTTTCTACGAGTTTCTAATCGTTTACATTTGTGTTTACTATACAAGGCACTAACCTTGTATGTTCTGATTCTTTGCAAGGCGGCTGATGAGATGCTGTTATTTATCGCGAAGTATTATCAGGTTGAAGCTAAAAGATACTTTAGTTCGAAAAGGATCGATCGACCCCAGGTCAACAAAGCTCTATTCAGTAGCGCATCCATGCTTGATGTCGCACGTACAAAATCAAACATCGAAGGTTCTGTATCCGTAACTCAAATCCAGTGCTCTTCGAAATAATGTCAGAGTTAAAACGAAGTCAGAGAGAAATAACGCCTCTAGCAAATTGAACAATTTACAAACCAGCGCGCTCGAACGTGCGGCCAGCTGTGCGGAACACCCAAGGAGAAAATTTAAGAGCGGCTGCCTGTAAGAATCGAGAACTGCATTTCAGCGACCACTTGGTCGAGTTTCTGATATTTTGTCTGAAGATACCCTTGGATTAACTATTTTCGAAAATCATATTTTAAAGTTTCAAGGAATTTTATTTTTTGAGAAAATTGCAAGAGTTTGAAATGCGGCCTAGGTGCGGTCACGGGCCGATGAAAACCGCGAAAATTTAGGTCAAAGAACGAAGCCCCGTTCACGGTGTAAAATAACCCAATGAACTTGAAACTTTACACAAACCTAGACCAACCATCTCACAAGAGAATTAATACAATAAACATTCCAAACTCGCTGGCTGCTTTCTAAAGCATGCAGATTTGTGCACGCTACTCAAAATGGCCTTGAAACTAATGCCCATTTTCATTGAAATAAAAGTGTTTCTGGTATGTCATTTTCTCTAAATTAAATGTCATATCTCAAAAGGCGAAGAAAAGAACTTTATTTGTGCCAAGTTTCAAGCTCTGATTCAAACTCTTTCCCACTCAAGGAAGATCGAATATGCGTGTGATACTTGCGGCTCGCAATTCACGTCACGAATTATGAGATCAGAACCGATTTACAAACACTTGACGTCTGGAGCCCGTGAATGTTTCCAAACATCACATATTGGGCTCTAAAACTAATCAGACGGACTGAAGACAGCCATTCAATGTTTCTCGATCCCAGATTTCTTTCCTACTCTGCTCTAAAATAATATAACAAGATGCCCCTCTAATGGCATTACACGGAATGCTTAATGTAGCCCCAATTATTCCCCATTGTATGTTTCGTAGATATTTAAAAAATATCCTCCCTTGGCCATTGAAATAATTGTCTGAATGGTTTTATTCAGATATATTGCGTGATACTTATCGTTGTGTTACTAGGAATCATACCAGAAATAACTATGCAATAACGTCATGACCCCGCTGAACTGGTCTGGCCTCCTCTAGCTCTAATCCTTCGCGTTGATCATTCGATCTGTTTTTTAAAGCGGATTTTCTTTGCTGTGAACTCTCCCAATTTCCGCCGTTTCAACTGTCGAGTACTACCTAGAAGTTATTATTTCGATTTACTGCTTGAAAAAGGTTGGTTTTCTCTCTGAAAACGGCAGATCCGGAGTCTTAAATTCAGACATGTGGCCGCCATTGAACGAAAACAACTTTGCCAGATGATGATTTGCTTTGACGTCACACAAGTAGAGATGAGTGGGTCCCCTCCCTCGTGATATACGCGCAGATAATGGAGTTTGATTGGGCCGCTTTTGTTCAAGACAATCCAAACAATAGATCCCTTCTGGGAGAGGGAAGAATTTAATCTAGTTTTAATGAATAAATCAAATGATAATTTGACGTCACACAGAAGTGATGAGTGGGTCCCCTCTCTCGTGATATGTGCCTGAAAAATAGATTTTGATTGGGCCGCTTCTGTTGAAGACAATCAGAACAAAATATCCTTACTAGGGGAGGACAGAGTTTAATGCATAAATTAATGTGCACATTTGCGACACCGATGAAAAAAAAGATACCCGACCGAAACCTAGACACGTCATGCCCTGCGGGCATTCCGTGTAATTATTCCGGTCAATTATGCACCTATCAATGTTTTCCCCGACCCGGGGGAGGGCGGGCATACACGGGCATTTGACTCGAGTTCTCATCCCGTGGGTAGGGATTTTGATTTTATTTGACATCCCGGAGACCCCAGGGTCGGGCGATTTGGCATTTACTGGTTACCAGTCTCCAATCTGTTTAGGAAAGTGCCGATCGCTCGATGGAAGATTTACTGCGTCGCAATATATATGTTTGTATGCAGCTTTTTGTGACGCAGGTGGTACATTGTCGAGATTCCGTTTTAATACGTTTTACTCTTGTTGTTGTTTTATTCGTCTGCGATCGAAAGTTTTTATCAGTTGAGAACCAAAGTGAGAAGAACTGAGCTGCGGGTGTGGAACCGTGACATAGCGGACTCGACAGACTGGGATGCAGAAATAGCTAGAAAAAGCTTCTATGGTTTTCAGTCCTCAACCTGACAATATTACACCAGATAAAAAAATCACCATAAACGTGCTTAAAAGCAACAGGGACGACCCTGGTCATTCTGAATACCGCTGACAAAATCGAGGAAGGTTTACACCTGTTTACAACAACTATCAGACGATAAGTTTTATAAACTTCTTCCCTCACCTATTGTGGTAGAGACAGCCCGAAAAGTCAAACAAGTTGTTCTCAACTTATACTGTTCGGGACACATCGATTCAATGAGCTCCAAATGGTTAAATGATGTTCAGGATAAGATACACGCTGACTAAAATACGCAAGAAAGTATCAGTCGGCCGACCAATAGTCTCCGGCAGCAGTGGCCCAACCGAGTGTATTTCTAGCTTTGTCGATTCACTTTTACAACCGATCGCAGTTAGTCAAGGATCATATTTTGAAAGACACTACCGACTTCATAAATTTCATTAAAAACACGCCTATAACAGAGAACACTTTACTAGCTACACTTGACGTTAGTTCTCTTTACACAAACATCCCTCATTAGGGAATGGACGTTGTTTGCCGTCAATACGAAACACACTATGGGCCAGAACCTCCAATTCCCGTAAGCCAATTAAGGGAATTAATACGACTCATTTTAGAAGAGAATTCTTTTAAATTTACTGAAAGACAATACGTACAAATTCACGGCATCGCAATGGGAACTAAAATGGCCGTCGCCTTCTCCGTCATTTTCATGGTGGATCAAGAAGAACGACTCCTATCTGCTAGTCCTTTCAAACCCTCTGTATGGAAAATTAGATGACGTCGTCAGTTTGCGGGACATGCCATCTAGAGAAATCCGAGATTTCGTTGACTTCGCTAACTCTTTGATTCCATCCCACATTAAAATTTACAAATGAGCTGTCATCTACAAATGCTGTTTTCCTTAACACCAAGGTCTTCAAGGGCCCCCGATTTTCAACTCTTAAATTATTAAATGTACACACTCATTTTAAACCAACCGAAATGTTCCAATACACTCACTTCTCCTCCTGCCACCCTTTAAACACACAAAAAAAGGGTTTATTAAAGGAGAAGCACTTCGCCTCAGTCCAAGAGAATTTTGAGCAAACGAGACTTTAAACTACGCTCTACAACAGAGGCTATACTGAATCATTTAAAAATGTTCTCAATGAAGTTCAATTCTCGAACAGAATGAGACTGTTCGGACAAAACCAAAGAAAAAGAATGAGTGTTTGCCATTTGTCACTACTTACAATCCGGCTTTACCAAATCTAAAAAAAGATTCTAATGAAGCGCTGGCATCTTATTCAAAACCAGCTTGGCTTCTCAAAAATATTTAAAAACGAACCGATTGTAGCCTACAGGAAGACTAAATCCCTCCCTTGCCGCGCAAAACTCCTTCCACTAAAACAACAATCATAAAAGAACAAGAAGCCTTACCTTTACAGTAATATGCACAACAAGGAACGGTTTACCCACCGTTACATCACAAGGCGGTAATTACAAATTTGTGTACTTAATTTAGTTGATCTCCCGAGTGCGAGCGTAGAAGCTGAAGACTTGAAGACTTTATTAAAAAAAATGTCTACTGGTCTTTCAAGTTCATGTTTGTACAAGAGATAAAATGCAGCACTTTGTTATTCTCTCTGCGGGAGAGTTCAAAGATTCAGATTCCAAGGTCAAAGTTGACTTGTACATGTATTTCTAGAGTGAGCATTTCATAGTTTCTATTAAAACCAAACAGGAGCATTATATTTCAAGTTCATGTTTGTACAGGAGATATGACAGCAATAAAATGCGCATTGAACAAGAGCGCCTTAGTTTGCTCAAATGCATTTACCACTGCCCAAACCCAGGGGTGGGGGGATTTGACCACAAAGTTGCGCCCAACAGTAGGGGCTTTTGACACGAAAAAAATGAAAATGTCAAATGCCCGTGGGTATGCCCGCCCTCCCCCGGGTCGGGGAAAACATTGATAGGCGCATTAGCCTACGAAAGATATGCAACAAATTTGCATACCGTTTCGATGTCGCAGGAAAGAGTAGTGCAAATCATACTTTACAGCTCCTTTATCTTCTTAAATGAAGTAGTCGATCAGTAAAATGGAGAAAAGCGTGTGATTTCGCTCCTGTCGTGTTGTTTTGAGTGTTCGTGTTTAGCAGCGACGGCTCAAATCAATAAGCCAATGTGACACTTAACAACTGTAACTCGATATTCACTTTGCTGATGTGGGTAACGCGCACGTGATCCTGGCCAGGCACTTGCGCGTTCAGGGCGCTTTTAGAAAAGTACTGCTTGTGGACAAAGCTACGACTACCCTGTCTACCCTGGTGATGATGACCTTGACGAGTTTAAGGACTGTTCAAGAGATCTGAGAGCCCACCTTTCGAGCCTTTGTTTTTTCCGCGAAAAAAATCGACGTTCAAGTATTAGTGTCATTTTTTGGTTTTTTGACTTACAGTAATGCAGATCCTGGAACGTGGATTTTTTGCGAAAAAAATCTATCCATAACCACCATCCGCACAATTAAAAATATAAAATTTGTAACTTTGAGGGTATCAGAGTAGTGAATTCCCCACCGACCAATCCGACCTCCCCCACCCTCATCCCCCTGGCGATAAGTGTCAATTGTGGTTAAGAAGAAGGAGAAGATAGGAATCTTGCCAGCCTTGGTCTGTCTGGTGATGGCCACGAAAACTAACTTATTGCTAGCGCAAGCGGGTGAGGGTCGTGAACTACCTTATTACTAACACGTGCGGCTAAGGGCCGTATTTCGCCTATTCATTTTCCAATTTCAGATCTCATGTTGTTATTTTTTTCACAGGGTTGAAAGAAACTGGCAGGAACAGCGAGAAAACGGTCTAGGAGAGTAAACAATAACCACAATATTATTGACGCTTATAGCTAGAGGGGAGGGGGGAGGTCGGGTTGCTGGTCGGTGGGGAATTCACTACTATGCTCTCAAATATACAGATTTCATACTTTTAATTGTGAGGATGGTGGTTATGGATGTTTCTTTCTTTGTTTTTTCCTTTTTTTTTTTCGCGAAAAAATCGACGTTCCAGGGTATGTGTAATTGAAGTTAAAAAACGAAATGACACTAATACCTGAATTTTTTTCGCGGGAAAAAAAAAAATCAAAGCTGGCAAGATGGGCTCTTGCATCTGTTGTACAGTCATTTAGCTCGACAAGGTTTTCATCACCAGGATAGTCGTAGCTTGGCCCACAAGCAGTACTTTTCACTATTTACAGTTTCTAAAAGCGCCCTAGCCTGTACGCGCAGGATTCCATACCGAAATGCCTGACCAGGAACACGTGCGCGTTACCCACATCACCGAAGGGAATATCGAGTTATAGTTGTTAAGTGTCACATTGGCTTATTGATTTGAGCCGTCGCTGCTAAACACGAACACTCAAAACAACACGACAGGAGCAAAATCACACGATTTTCTCCATTTTACTGATCGACTACTTCATTTAAGAAGATAAAGGAGCTGTAAAGTATGATTTGCACAACTTTTTCTTGCGACATCGAAACGGTATGCAAATTTGTTGCATATCTTTCGTAGGCTAATTGACCGGAATAATTATATTATTTTAGAGTAGAGTAGGAAAGAAATCTGGGATCGAGAAACATTGAATGGCTGTCTTCAGTCCGTCTGATTAGTTTTAGGCCCAATATGTGATGTTTGGAAACATTCACGGGCTCCAGATGTCAAGTGTTTGTGAATCGGTTCTGATCTCATAATTCGTGACGTGAATTGCGAGCCGCAAGTATCGCACGCATATTCGATCTTCGTTGAGTAGGAAAGAGTTTGAATCAGAGCTTGAAACTTGGAACAAACAAAGTTCTTTTCTTTTTCTTTCGAGATATGAGATTTAATTTAGAGAAAATGACATACCAGAAACACTTTTATTTGAAAATGGGCATTAGTTTCAAGGCCATTTTGAGTAGCGTACACAAATCTGCATGCTTTAGAAAGCAGCCAGCTAGATTGGAATGTTTATTGTATTAATTCTCTTGTAAGATGGTTGGTTTAGGTTTGTGTAAAGTTTCAAGTTCATTGGGTTATTTTACACCGTGAACGGGGCTTCGTTCTTTGACCTAAATTTTCGCGGTTTTCATCGGCCCGTGACCGCACCTAGGCCGCACTTCAAACTCTTGCAATTTTCTCAAAAAATAAAATTCCTTGAAACTTTAAAATATGATTTTCGAAAATAGTTAATCCAAGGGTATCTTCAGACGAAATATCAGAAATTCGACCAAGTGGTCGCTGAAATGCAGTTCTCGATTCTTACTGGCAGCCGCTCTTAAGCAAACAAGAAGCTGTACACGGCTTGTACTCGGCGCGCTTTAACATTGGTATTTGCAGGTCAGTTGTAGTTAGGTTCTAGCAAAAGGCGCAAAGCAGCTTCATTGTGGCAGATCGTTTTGTGCCCGTGATGTTTGAGAAAAAATGTAAGGGTAGACAAGCCTTTGTTTATACGTATTTTTGGGTTACAATGATTGACATCCTCAGCTGACCGTTATTTGTAGTTTATTACATGAAACCTCTCTCAATTTTCAGTTGAGAGTAAACTTTCAGTTTGAATCCCCGAATTCTAAAAACAATGCCTCCATTTCTTAATGATTTTCTAGGAGCCGGAACAAGGATCTTCAGATTCAGGTGTGATTCATTTTTGTTTTCAGAGACTGATAAGTGTAGCCTATCTGTGTGTGCTAATGGTCTGCAGTTGAGACTTCTTTACTAAACTCCTCGTTATTTTGTGTTAGTTGTATGGACAATATTACAATATGATGCAAAACGATAACTGTGGATAGCCAAATGGAAGCTCGTTCATTTTTTACAATTAGATTCAAGCATTCATATCTACTGGGCTCTAAATCAGATTACTTTTAAGACCTTTTAATGCTAAACCGGTCATGGATAGTTTGAATCATGATTTGTAAATAACTTAGGAATCTCTCATCACAGCTTCATTTCATTACACATTGGTAAAACACTGATGAGTTTGTAGGTGCATCGGAAATGTTGTCGATTTCCCTTTTCATGGGTGCTAAGCTTGATCATTTATTCATCTAAGCGTGAGAATAACAACAGAGTTAAGTCTCTAGCAAAGTTTCTCAAACAAATTAGATGTATAAAAGTAGGTTATCCCTTCTGATCTCCTCTGAAATATTATGCATTCATTGCAGATGATCCAGAATATCGGAAGGTATTTGCTGCCCTGGATGAACTTGACCTAAGCACCTTGAAACCACTTTTCAAAGAACATCAGTTCCGGGTAATTTCTTATGTTCACTAATTACTGCTCCTTACTTACTCTACCAGACTCTAATTTTCTTGCTGGTTAAGAAAAATAAAGATGTAATCTAAAATTTGTTATCATCTATCGAAAATTATTATTTTCTTTTGCCGGACCCCCCTCCCCCTTCCGAATTGCGCTAATGCACCAGCTCAAACTGTCACTGATGGGTTTTTCCACATCTACCAGGCCATAGTTTTTTTGGTGCATGAGCCTCACTTCAATCCCACCAACACAGCTCGGCTAGTCATAAAAATTGACTGTCTCTTGATAGAAATCTGAGGAATAATATTATTGTTGCCCTGGCAAGCCTGGCAGAGGGGCAGGCTAGATTATTTAATTTTCTTGCAAAAATTGTTGAGGATGTTGAAGATGATTTCTCAATTGGTGTCTTCATCATTCGCTCTCAAGTATGACGTAACAACAATTCCATTTTATGTGTAACCAAACCGTGGACCACCTTCGTTCTAAACTTACAATTATTTTTTAACCTTCATTTCAGGATAAGACTCTGTCTTTCATAAAATCAGGG
>NW_028145735.1:0-17500 GCF_977016875.1 Pavona decussata
ATCAACTTTAGCGAATGTTGGTGTTAGATCGAAATTCTGACAAAGTTTCAAGAATTCGATCGGTCCATCGCAATTTATCTGCTTTCTACTGCAATGTTCGAGCCTTCTGAACAAATGCAGCTGATTATCACGTTTGACTTTGAGAAAGCCTCTCGGAGCTTTGAGCGCAGTCTCTCCGATGAGAAAATGAAAGAAATAGCTGCTACGACACTTCGATCTGTGGCTCTCAACTACATTGAACGGAAAGGCCCGCGTCCCCCTAAGGCACTCTTAGTAGCCATCGAAGAGCTAAAGAGACGCGATGACATCGTGATAACCAAACCAGACAAAGGGTCAGGTGTAGTTGTGATGGATAAGCATGAATACCTGCGTTTGTTATCGGATGCCTCTGTGAATGACACAAGCAAATTCTGTGCCGTCCCCATAGAGAGACTAAAAAGTAAAGGAAGACCACCCAAGTATTATCATCCTCTCTTAGAGAAAGAAAAACTGGTAGAGTCAACAGTGCGCAGAATTTTACCATCGGCGATTGCTGACTTCGTACGACCTAGTGGATCAAGATTGGCTCATTTGTACGGGCTGCCCAAGACCCACAAGAAGAAATTAGCAATGCGTCCTATATTATCTGCTACGGGCACCTACAACTATGCCCTTGCTAAATGGATGGATGCTAAGCTTAAGCCTCTGTCTGTAAACGAAAATACCATCACTGATATCTTTGCCTTCACAAATGAAATTTGTGGAGTTAAGATAAACCCGGGAGAGATCTTGGTCTCTTATAACGTCTCATCGCTCTTCACAAATGTACCTCTGGACGAAACAATTGACATCCTGGCACACAAAGCTTTCGAGAACAACTGGCTCAATGAAACCTATGGCCTAAACTTGACCAGAACTGATCTTACTGATCTTCTACATGTTGCTACAAAGGGGCAGCTGTTTCAGTTCGATGGGGCACTTTACGAACAGACCGATGGAGTAGCCATGGGGTCTCCCCTTGGACCCCTTTTGGCTAATGTATTCATGTGCTCTATTGAAGGGTCCCTGAAAAGTCAAGGAAAACTCCCAGATTTTTACCGCCGCTACGTGGATGACACTCTGGTCAAGATTCCAGATCTGGCGACAGCCACAGCATTTCTGGATACCTTGAATCACGCCCATAGCGCCGTAAGTTTCACTATGGAGGTAGAGGAAAATGGGATGCTCTGTTTCCTTGGCTTACAGCTTCTAAATCGCGCACCATGTGTTGAAACAAAGGTTTACGTTAAGCTGACAAACACAGGTCTTCTCCTGCACTATCATAGCCATGTGGACAGCCGCTACAAACAGGGTTTGCTCGTCACCATGCTTGATCGCGCGCACCGGCTATCATCATCTTGGACACATTTCTCAGAGGAGTGTGAACGCTTGAGAGGTGTTTTCCGAAAGCTGAGGTATCCGAATCACCTTATTGATTCCGTCATCAACAAGTTTATCACCTCGAGAGTCGCAGCGGACCAGTCTAAACAGCATACCGATGACGTCATCCGGATAGCTATCCCCTATAAAGATCAGGATGCTGCAGTGTCTGTCAAACGGCAACTTAGAGATCTTAGCAGCAAGGTGGGAAAATTTACTAGCCGTAAGCTTAGTCAAGATCTAAGCCTGCGTGAGCCCAAGCCCAACATTGTAACCCAGCAATGTGTTGTTTATTTATTCAAGTGTGACCTGTGTGATGCAGGTTATGTTGGGTATACAAAGGGCCACCTTCACACGCGCGTTGAGGGACACCGTCAAAAGGCGTCATCAATCTGCAAGCATTACTACAAAGAACATAACACTGCTGTTCCGAACAATTTCTTAGCACGCTTCAATGTAATCAAGAAATGCATGAACAAATTTGACTGCCTTGTTAATGAAATGATGTATATTCAAGAGCTTAAACCAACATTGAACGTGCAGTCCGATTCTCTTCGTGCTAAAGTATTTAAGTAATTTAGCTTGCCACTATGGTATGCAAATTCGCTTCAACTTAGCCTTTTTACAAACCGCTTTTTATCATTAATTATGTAACCTTGACAATGGCGCAAGATGCACCGAAACGTCGGTTCCTATCACTCATATTTCTTGTTTCATTATTATTATTATTATTATTATTATTATTATTATTATTATTATTATTATTATTATTATTATTATTACTGTTATTAATATTATTATTATTAGTATTATCATTAGTAGCAGTAGTAGTAGTAGTAGTAGTAGTAGTAGTAGTAGTAGTAGTAGTAGTAGTAGTAGTAGTAGTAGTAGTAGTAGTAGTAGTAGTAGTAGTAGTAGTAGTAGTAGTAGTAGTAGTAGTAGTAGTAGTAGTAGCGGCAGCAGCAGTACTTAATTGTAATACATCTACTACGAGCCCGTGGAGCCCGTTCGAGCCAAATGCATTTACTGCGTGACTGTGGCCCTTGGTGACGGGGTATTTTTAACTTCATTTTTATTCACCCATGGTGTGAATGTGTTCCGCGGTGTCATTATCGTCACCCCCGCCAACTCCTATACGAACGCGAATACCGCGGTGGTCATGGTAGGCATCTCCTTACTTCTTTGTCTTTTGTGGTAGTATTTTTCCACTGAGTGACTGCGGACTCAAAAGGCAAACTGCGAAAACACGGTCCATATTGCGTACCTAACGCTTTCACCTATAAATTGAATTTGTTAATGCTTTCTTTTTGCAACTGCTTTAAATGAGTACCGTGTAATTGCGATGGTTGTCCACTTATTGGCATAAAGGGAGGAACTCCAAAAAACTATAATCCTCTCGTTACTTGGTTTGAATGGTAATGTCGCCTGTCGTATTGCAGTATACATGCCTATAAAAATAAGTGTATAAAATAAAAGAAGCTTCGATTAGTATTTACCTTTTATTCTGACGTAGAAGAAGGCAATGCCTTTCTGGTTGAAAGGAAACTACAGAAGAGCTTTTTTATCCTTGCGGTTTCCTACTGTTACTCGATTTTCTAGCATTATTGTAAATGAGTTACTGTTATGTATCGGGTGACCTACAATGAGGGTAACATAATAATCAATTATTCGCCTCCGGCTCAGTAAATATTGGTGAATATTCACCAATATTTACTAAGCCTGAGGCGAATAATTGTTTTAGTATAATTACTCAGGTGATTATCAGAGAAAAACAAGTACATCCGAAAAATGTCGATTTTGTTTGTTTGTTTGTTTGTTTCAAATCGTCACGCGTCAATGAACAGAGACGCGCAGTCTGACGATCACATGCTCAATCGAAATCACATGCGTAATCGATAATCTGCACACGGCCTCAATCAGAATGTCAGTATTCTTTAACTGCCGCTTCATTGAGTTGAAGCACTGACTTCTGTGAATGAATGTTGGGTTTCTCCGACCCGTTTACAAAAATAGACAGGCTGTTTGGTGTAAAATTCGAGCTGGGGTCACGAGTGTTAGCGATAGCATTTTTATTGCGCAATTTCTTGTTCACATGATGGCTTCGCCGATTAACGGACGTTTACATGTCTAAATTGCCCTAGGAGATAAGCTGCTCCAGGTAGGAATTAAGTCATTTATTGGATTCACTAAACAAGTAGACGGTTGTCACAGATGAAAATATTTTGTTGTGAGGCGGTGACTTTAGGTGGTGGTTGAGAGCCGCTCGAGCCGACAACAAACTAGTTTTCAGATTATAAAAAGTGTTTTCTTTTCTCGTCACTGAAACGTAAAACTTGAAAAGGCATTTATTCATCTTGTTTACTTCCATGCTTTCAAATTCTGTCTTAAACCCATTTTGTTTGTGAAATCATTCTGTTAATAATGAAAATCTTGCTCGAATTTAACTAATTTGTTGTCTTCATTTTAAGTCATCGACATCGCCAACATGCAATTTACAAGGGTTTTTTTTATTACAATTAACAAAATTTTCATATCTTGCTTTCGAAAAGTATCACCTCGCACTTAGCTGCATCTTTAGTGCCTTCCGGAATTAAATTTTCTTTCATCCTATTTACTTCTTATTCAGAAACGTCAACAAACCGCTAAGCGGCCATTTTGAAAGTTAGTGCTCGCGCTATAATCACCTCGCGCGAGGTGATTATAGCAGGATATGACGCAATCCTCGACCAATCAGATCAACAGAATCTCTATAATCACCGGACTTATTATACTAATGCTGTATATTTAACAATTATTCCACGAGCGCGCGTTGGATATAAGATGATGGATAGCCAACGAGGCGCGTAGCGCCGAGTTTGCTATAAACATCTCATATCCAACAAGCGCAAGTGGAATAATTGTTTTATTAAAAACAATCAAGAAATATTGCTCGGTCTTGTTGATTTCGCTGTGTAAGAATAACCAGCAGAAAATGTAATGGTCGCCATTTCCTTGCCATGGTATAACGGCTCATATACTATGGCCGCTAAACCAATCAAATCCCTCGAATTGCAATATACAATGATTCAGTTTTTAATGATAGGATATATAGTTATGCTTTGTAGTTTATTATGGTGTAATAATTCATGTTATCCATTTAAAAAAAATCCAGAGGCTAATGAGAAGCCAAAAAAGTAATGAGTTAGTCATTTATAAAAGTGCAATCGAGTTCTTGATATTTCACTCAAAAGAATAACTAAATGATAAATTACATGTTATGTCATAGAGTATATCTTTGGAAACAAGTAATCCTATGTGGCCTCTAACGCAGTAGTTTTCCTGGATCGTCACAGAAATAAATAGTGAAACTCACCAATACATAAAATGGGGCCTTGGTAACAATAAAATAATTGAATTGAATTGCATTGGATCGGATCGGATCGGGTCGGGTCGGGTCGGATTAGATCGGATTGGGCTGGATCGGATCGGATTGGATTGAACCGGATTGGATTAAATTAGACCGGATTGAATCGGATTGGATGAGATGGGATGGGATGGGATCGGATGGGATTAGATCGGGTCGGATCGGGTCGGATCGGATTGGATCGGATTTGATCGGATTGGATTGTCGTCGAAGGTTAAAACTGTAAAGTGCGAATAACTGAGGCTTCTTACCTAAAATGAGTATTATGCTTTTCACTGGAAACTGCGTGCAACGACAAAAGTAAACAGAAAGTCTTAATGCTTTACGTAAAATGTGTCACTCAGACAAATGTAGCTCAGGCGACAGTCATGTCTTAGTTATATATGCACACAACTAATTAAGGTGGCTTACTACAGTTTTAATGGAGTATAAGGGCACAACTTTTAACTCTTTTAAAAAAGGTTCCAAGCTGTTTTTCCCTTCACTATTTACTGTTTGCTTAAGTCTTTTACGATTCTATATGAAATTTGAACAATTAAACGTCAACAAATAGCCAAAATGAGCGACCGAGTACCCAATGAGAGACTGGGCACTAGTAGGTTAAGTCACGTTTTTCTCAAATTCTACCCGTACGACCCCACCTGAAAATTTCAAGAATAAGAAATTGGGTCTGATTTAACATTCATGCAAAGTAAAATAAAAATCTGTAAGACAGTTTTTTTGCAAACTAAGAGAATGTGAAATCAAAAATAGCTCAAAATCTGTCTTACAGATTTTTCAAAAATTTTGGCTCCAAACGTGATTCACCCGAACAAATCAACCGTGAAAATTTCATCATAAGTTGTACGGTAAGTTTTCGAGCAATCCTTGATCAAAGACAGGTTTTTACAACCTCGGACGAGAATTAAATTGCGCATGCCCTTTAGTTAAGCGCGCGCTCATGTAACGCCATGTATCGCGTGCGAGAAAGGTACAGTAATTTAGAGCTCTTTTACCGAATGTTTATCAAACTTTTTTTGCCATATTTTTTTGGCTTTAGGCTTGATTACATGCTTGAACGGAGTTTTGAAACTATCGCTACATATACCAAAGAGATTTGACGCCTTTCAAGTGCTGAAGTGGTTTTTGTTACTTCTTGAGGTTACTTGCGTCATTTTTGCACGCGCGACAAATACTGACGTGTGGCAGGCTATCATAGCGCGCGCTACTAAGTCTCGGAAAAACTGTAGTAAACCACCTTTTAAAACTCACTCACTTCTAACAATTACGTGCGATGTTTATCAGACTGGTCTTAAACTAAACATCACTTTCTTTCATAAGTGTTGGTTTCACGACAGCTTTAACATAACATGTCTAAAATCTATAACAATTTTCACTAAAACAGAAAATTAGGACCACAGTGGACTAACAGGAAGTCTAACCGTGCCGTACATAATGTGCCTTATTAAAATTAATATGTAGCTCGACGGGGGCTTTATGTTTCAGGTGAGCAAATAAAGATAATGAGTCGAGCGAAGTCATAAAGGATGTGCTTACCGTTCATTGGCTTAGATATGACAATTAAACATGTTGGCGCCACTTTGTTAGCCACAGTTGCTTTTTAAAACTGCAGCATTAACAAGACAGGACATTTATTGCGTTATGATAGGTCACCATAACAAGTGATATCGAAATTTCGTGTTCTGTCGCAATTTTTTTGGGGATTCATTATTTAAGTTACACAGATCAACGTGAGGCCTTTTTAAAGGAGGAATGGATTGTTTTCTATTCTTGGTTGTTATGTCGATGGCGTGTGCAATGTCTACTCCAGTTCGCTCACAAGGTAATAGCTATTTTGAGGGATAAAGTTTCTTATTATATCGATTTTATGTTATAGTATTTTAGTTTGTTTTCTGTTAAAGTTTTGAGGCAGTTCTTTATTAGCTGTCCATGTTAAGATATTCCAGACAATTTCTTACCACCAGGACATTTTTTCAAGGAAAAAACCTTCGACTCGGACCAAAGCGAAAGTTCAATTTTTGTCGTTTTCTTTGTCGCCTTCTTCCACCCCCATGCTGTTTGCAAAGTGTTTGGGAAGGTAGCTTGTTTGCGTTCATTGTCTTGATTCAGCAACAAATTCTTAGAAGCTAGGAATGAATGAATATATGGATGAAGATCCCCAAGGAGAATTAGTATCTTCAAACTTTAGAGCCGGTTGCGTTTTACGGCCGGGTCGTTGAGGTAAGATAAATGTAAACTATTCCATCAAAGAGTTGTTTTCAAAAGACGATTTTAGCACACTGGAAGGAAGAGATAACCGAGGGTGTTTGTGAGTTCTTGTACATAGTCGTCATGAAATTGCTCGCTATTTGTGCTTTTACAAAATGCCATCCACAGTCTAAGTGTTTCAAGACCATGCTGGAATTCCGGGTCAAATTGACGTTATCGAGATCAGTAAGTTTTCCCAAATAAATTCCAAAATTCATCAGCGTAATAAATGACAGCAAGCTTTTGTGTCTCGACACAATATTTTTTGGGGCTAGATTTTAAAGTTGGGAAGAAAACAAGCGAGTTCTGGTGGAAAGAAGGCGATTTATTTTTCATTATATCAGTTTTAAAAATTCCTCGATGTTCTTAAATTTAGTGCGCGCAAAATTTGCCCATTACGTTGAGATTAAAATAATGCTTGGTTTTTAGAAATGGCGAGAAATTCTATTGCAGGTGATGATGGTGACGTTGCTATCAAATTTAGTTATATAACTGTCTGTTCAAGCGTTTGGTTTGCAAACTTGTCTGAACTCATAACATAACAACAGTTATATGATAAGTGCAACAATTCTCATAAAATTCTGAAAATAATATCTTTTTTTCAGTGAAAAAATAAACCCAAGCCGTTCTTAGCCGAGCTCGACAGGCGCCTTGATGAAGCCAAAATATTGATTTTTTTTTTTTTCACATTTGTTGTGATGTGTGTATTCTGTCCAACGTATGCAAATTCATTACGGCTCCTTCTCGCATAACAGGTGCTTAATATGTAAAGTTAAACGGCTTAAATGGTAAAACGTATTCAAGAGACAGTTCAAACTCAGTCTTGAAAGCAAATTAGTGAGCGTCTATGAATACGCGGCGTGTTTTTGACGAAATAGAAGCAGAAATTGAAGCGCAGAACATCTGCACTATTAAGAATAGTAGGCTATTCAATAACACACATCGATTTAAAAAAAATAAGGGAACTGTTCTATTAACTTTGTTATATTTCATTTTTATTTTAATGCATTTATGGGTGCTTGTCTTTTTTTGTTTTTCACCAAAGGCAATTATTTTGTTTTTTCGAAAATGTTCATGTCGACTGCCAGTAATAAACATTTGTTATTTCGGTCGCATATTAAATTTTCTCTGTAAACCAACTTTTAAAGTCTCATGTTTTTCAAACTGCAGAAAACTTAGGAAAAAAACCTCCTTTTCTACATATAGCTAGCAAAACGAGAACACTGTTGTAGCCCAAGATGACATATCAATTATCGATTTTCCAGATTTTCCTTTAAGCCGAATAAAATCGTCTTACCAGGGAGGTGTAAACACGATGCAACAAGATGTCATCTCGTTACAATGTCATTACAGTTAAAACCAGTCTCTTGTTGAAACAAATTCTGTTTAGTCATATTGGGGACCAGATTGACAGTAATTCATGCATTCAAGTATTTGACAATGACAACACAGATTCTCCAAATCCAAGGTTCTGGTCGAGAGATAAAATATCCTCAAAGTGGCATGCCTTTTCGTCTTCATGAACTTGGAATAAGAACACTTGAAGATATTTAAAGCAAACATCCACTTTATTCTTCTAGGTTTACCTTCTTCAAATGTTTCGCACTTAAAGTAAACGGTAAACAGTATCTTTACAATCTCGTGACATGCTTAACCTCTTGCTTCTCGCTCCTTGAGAAGCGCAGGGCCATTTACACCATCTCTTGTTATTTTTCCCGTCAACCATTGTTGTAGACACTACTGTTCAGAGAACTGGCAGATACGACGCTACTTGTTGGTCGCGCTACACTAATGTGCTCTCAAATTTGGTGGTGTTATTGATTAGCAGAAGAAAGTTGTAGACAACCGGCTTGAATGAAGAAAGCTCATGAACAGCACATGTGAATGTTTTAATGAAAAGTGCATTGAGGAATATAACAGAAGAAGATAATGAAGAAGGGAGAGAAGAAGCAGAAAATTATTTACAGAATGGACTCTGTTCAGCTGGGTTTTTTTTACCCGTTTCGAGAGTGGGCACATATTTATTCTCCATCGACTGAATGGAATTTAACATTAAAAATTTCATTAAACTTTCTTTCAAAGTGAGTCCAACTTTGGAGTCAAGCCTTCATTTTTGACTTTCGTATTCTTGACCTCGTCACCAAAGTGAGAGCAAAATTATTTGTAGATATCAGCCTCTTAACTATTGACAATCACCGCGCATCGGAATTTTTAAGAATAATTTTCGCTTTCTATTCCTTTAGAAGAATTTCGCTCCTTGGAGTTTCCAGCTCCCTTCTTCTTTGCAAACAAACGTCTGACGAATCACACGATAGAAGTCATCGGAATTCTGGACATGGATCTCTGTGAGCTGATGTGTTATCAGGAGCCCAACTGCGTGAGCTTCAACTTTAAAAAGAAGCCAGAAAATGGAAAAGTAAAACACAAATGTGAGTTGAATAACTCCACTCATTTAGAGCACGACAGCGAGTTCAAGGATGATACATCTTACTTCTACCGAGGAGCAAAGGTGCGGGTAACAGAAACTTCGATAATTTGTCACCAAATCAAATCTTACCCCCATCTTATGCATGATTCAGTTGAAGTTAAAATTTAAATCTTACCAACCCGCAGTTTTTAAGATAAAGTCCCCGTTATGAATGAGCATTTCAAATGAAATCTAAGGTATTTGGACTTCAGGCGGCCTAACCAAAAGGACGCGAGCGAAAATTGCCTCCCGGTGTAAAGTACCAGTCTACCGCATCTCTACTTTCGGGTCTTTAAACGTAGAAGGTCTGGAAAAGAAGACCATTCCTACTAAAGTTAGTCAAGCAATACTTTCAGTCCAGTCAAGCCGTCTATGTGCTACTCATTTCGTTATATGCTTTCTTTCAAGGGGAAAGAAAAACTCTCCTAATTAGTCCTATAATACCCTGTAGGAAGATATGAAGCGACAAAAGGCTGATAATTGCAAAAAGTGAAGCGGGAAAAGCCCAGGCGCCAGTTGTTCAAAGAGCGGATAACTTTATCCACTGGATATGTCACTATCCAGCGGAGCAAATGTACTCCAACTAATGCTTTTTGCAAATTTCCCACACAATTCCATTCTTAGATTTGACAAATGTTTCTACGGTCTTCTTCCCTATCCACGAATTATAGGGCTATAAGGAAAATCTTGCGCACATTTTATCTGCTGGCTAGCGACCTATCCAGTGGATAAAGTTATCCGCTCTTTGAACAACTAGGGCCAGATGTTTCCGCAAATTAGCCGCTAATTCCAATGGCGTTCTCCGTTTTACTCTTAATTAATATCCTTATTTTAAACTGCTGACTGTTTTGAGAACCAGCATACCATACCGTAAATCAACTCACGAGAAACTATATAAAATATATTACCTTGCTTTACAAGTCACTATCTTAATTTACTTATGCATTTCTTTCTTCACTTTTATTTATTTTTTGAAGAACGCGTGTGGAAAGAACCTATGCAAAAACAACGGGATTTGCCAGTCAGGTTTTACAGACAAAGGATATCGTTGTGTTTGTCCCTCGGGATTTAAGGGTGATCTTTGTGAAAAGGGTAAGCCTGTTAAATTTAAAAGTCTTATACTATAACATTCAATTGCAAAATTTAAATTATAGCGAGCTGCATTTGACCGGTTCCTATTAGATATCAATTCAAGTCGGATCACAATGATTAACACTTACATGCACTTAATTTGTAGCAAAATCCGGTTCAAATATAATGAAGCATTACCCAAGTGCCGTTGAGGCACACTAGATTTTGTTTCCACTCAAGCATTTGGAAACTATTTTCCAGTTAACACTACGCTAGTGAACATGCGTGTTTTTCGAAATTTGGATTGTTTTTGTCTTGTTGTGAAAACCTATTTCATCGTTCCGTCCTTACTTTTACTTAAGCGTCATATTAGCATTTTTTTTTTTTTAACTAACGTATTTAAGATAACCTTTTCATGCAACGATGTTTTTAAATAATTCAAATTCAGTGGATGTCGTATCTCCACAGCAACTTCACGAAGATTTTGCTGTATTTTAGTAAAAACTGTTCAAAAATATTTGAACCTGTTTTGTAACATGAAATCGCTATTACAACACCGGGAACGAAAATATTACAAGGTTTTCCTCCAAGGAAGAACAGACCTTTTTTTTTTTTTTCAAGTAGCAACCATTTGCATGCTGGTCATCCACAGCCAAACATAATTAACAGTAGTTTCTGTGAACTTGTAGGCTTACTGTTAAGAAATCCCAACCATTGTTTTAACGATGCCATTAAGACAAATACTTTTTTAGCTATTCGCAGTGACACTAAAAGATAGCTGGCACTGCAGTCAGTTATATGTCATCAGAAAGTTGGCTAAGGTTTAAGTAGGTACCCTTAAAACTACAGGCTAACCGTTTTATTTAAATTGCTGTATGTGGTTTTTGAGCAATCTTTCTCCACCAGATATAGATGAATGCTCGGAGAGATATTCCTGTACGTTGGAAGCCACTTGCACTAACACTGAAGGATCATACGAATGCATCTGTCCGTTTGGATATCGACATTTTAGAAATACCTGCGAAGGTAGTTTTTTTGTATGTTTTTAATTTAAGATATTAAAATATACATTTTTGTCCCAAAAGCTCAATTAGCTCATCTAGGGGCTAACACAAAACTCTCCAATTGAAACACATGATGGCGGACAAGAGAAATATATACATACACGTGGATAGAGTTTCTGTCCATGTCACTATTTTCTACCTGACAGTGTAACCAGGGGACTTTATTATCGAAATTTAAGTTTAATCTTAATCTAGAAAACAAGTTTTTATTTTCTCAGTTTCCTGTGATCGCCGGTGAGAAATGAAAGAAACCATTGGTGTAAATCAACACATGCAATAATCTGATCAGTGACTCTTTGTTGATTTTCTAAGACATCGATGAATGCACTGAAGGATCTCATGACTGCTTCCCAAGTATTGCTTCCTGCACAAACGCTGTTGGATCATACAGCTGTTCCTGTAATCCTGGATACGTTGGGGACGGAAAGAAGAGCTGCAGGCCTGAAGGCAAGACTCTTTACAATTCCTTTACATCATTGAAAGTGGACATTGTTAATAGCGAGTAATACCCTGCATTTACTTAAAGATAGTTTCTATGTATTCCCCATAAAGCATAAAGCCAATGCGTCCATTTTTTCGAGGGAAGTGTTGGGGATTATAGAACAATAGTCCCACGCTAGTTCAATCAGAGGCACCCGACGGTTCTTCTCGGTTAAAACTTATTCGAATAGCCTTAATGGCCTCATAACCTCGGTCATAAAGGGAATGTACGGTTCTCTTTGGCAAAATATTACAGTCGAGCCTCCCGTAAAAGGAAACCCTTGGGGCCATAAAAAGTGTCTGCTTAGGAGAGGTGTCCCTTTATAGGAGATTAAAAATGTAGTCTGTATCAGTAGCTGACCAAGTGTTCGCCTACGGGAGGTGTCCGTTAACGGAGGTTCGACAGTAGTTCAAAATTCCTAACATTAGAAAACTATTTCGAAGAGGATGATATTTAGGCGAGAAAAAGCCAGCAAGCATCATCGTAAAACCAACAACAGTTTGTAAATTTGTCTTTCCTTGCCTTCACTGACTCACCTTTTCAGTCAAGTACTTCAGGTACAAGCTGACCAGTTATACTTTAGCTATTTTGATAACGAAGTGAAAAAGGGATCATAGACTACAGACTTCGTATACAGAAACAACGCCGTTTTGCATTTCATCTTACAATCGCAAACTTTGTTTCATAACAACGAATTCGAAGTGTGTAGGCTTCTGCTAATTGCGCTTTTTTTGATAAAAGGGAAGGAGTGATGTTTCAGTTTCTGGCTAGACCACCTCAGTCTATAAAGTAATTTTAGCCTAATTCAGTGATGAAAACGACCGAACCCGTGAAAACAGTCTTTCAGCGGAAATTTTCTACTTTCATGGTCTACTAGATTTCTTTACAATGGAGAAGTGAATAAAATAAATTATCATATGACCCGTACGGCCCCGCGAGCGCTCATATTGCAAAACTATTCATAAAATTCCCTTATAAGGGTCGGACGCGATGGCGTAAGAGGGTGGGATAAAGCCGTCCGGTTCAAAGAAGATTTATCAACTCACAATATGTTTGTAAATGTTTAGAACAATTATTGTAATATTTTTTTTTTGTTAATATTAAAATTATTTTATGTACGGATTTTATGTAAAACAAATTTTAATAGTTTGTGTATTAAAATTTGGTTTGCATAAAATCTGTATATAGATTAGTTAAACTTTTACACTGGTTAAGAAATTACGAACTATTCAGACGATTTGTTGATGCCGATAGTGAAAATAACTTCAGTTTAGTCTTAAATCTATCCAGAGTATTTTAAACATCATTATGAAAATCAAGAAAATCGTTTGATCGTGTTAAATATGAGGCACCAGTTGTAATCCGTGTCAAACGGGTTTGAAGTTTTTTAAGACTGTTAATCAAGTTGGGTCTCATCTATAGAGTCCCGAACAATACAACAATAGGTATTAAAGTAGGGTTCAACTAACGACCTATAAATATCAATTGAGTTTAGCTTGTTTACTGACAGGTCAAACCCTTTTTAGAATACCTGCGTTGCTAGTTACGTTTTTCCTAATACTAGTAATATGGGAATCCCAAGATAAATTTTGGTCAATATTTACACCAAGGCATTTCAGGGAATGCACTTGTTGGGACACTACATCATTCAAACGCAGTGTCTTATTTTGTTCGAGCGCTGCTACTCTCCGCCTTGGTCCTATTAACATAAATCCCATTAAGATCCATCTATCCATCCATCCATCCATCCATCCATCCATCCATCCATCCATCCATCAATAGTGGCTCAGTTGGTTTTTAGATAGCCGGTGACTCTAGTGTCTATGTCCCATTTCATAGAATGCCAAAACTACGCGAGGCTGGACAGTCCTGACAGAAAGGTGACGTACGTGAGTAAGACCGAGCAGAGTGACGATGGACTGGGTCCTGGTTGGTTTCGATTTGAAGGCGCAGCTGGTACAATAATGGCTTCAACATGTCCGCCAGAATTTAGACGTTGTGGCGCTCGCTTTCCTGGTTGGTTGGAAGGAGGTCATCCTAGTGTTGCGGATGGACAAAGTGAGAGAAGGGTCTGCTTTCTCGGGCAAACCGGCAATTGTTGTACCTTTTTCACTACAATCAAAGTTAGGAACTGTAGTTCGTTCTATGTGTATTACCTTCATGATACCCCTTCAGATAGAGCTAAACTCCGCTACTGTGGCAGTGATTAAACACATGAACATTCCAATCTTGAGAAAGTGGCAAATTCGTTCCTTAGAATTGAACCATTAGTCTGGAACTCATTACCCTTAGCTTTCCGAAATTTGCCCAAATTAAATTTACTTTTCAAAAGAAACTTAAATCGAGGGTTACGTAAATTTTCTTAGAAAATGACAACTACTTTAAAAATTACTCAAATTATTAGTGTAATGCAATGTCAGTTATATTTCATATTTTAAATCCTTTCATAATCCTTAATATTAGTGTTAGCTTTTGCTTCTTTTTACAGCTAGTGTTGTAATCTAGTTACCATTTCATTTACCACGATATTTGTAATTCCTTTGTCTTCTTCCCCAGCCTCCATTAGCCACCTTCATGCGGGTGGAAGAATTTATTTTCTTGCCGGCCATGTGACATGACCAAATTTTGTTGTTGGCATTGAAACGATCGAGCTAGAAAATTATGAGCGAGTTTAGGTTCGTTTCAGCTGGAATTACTTAATACTATTTTAACCATTTTCTTGGAAAAAAAACGAAACGAGATGTTATGTTTAAGCCTGGTAAATAAAATAAAGAGTTTTTTCTTTAATTTCAGCCAGTATCACAGGCATGCAGGATACTTTTCACACGAGTCTCCTGTAGCTCAATGATAGAGTATCTGAACAATTAATTTCGCTGTATTCAAAGTTGGGGTCTAAAACGTCAATATTTATTTGCTTAATTAATTTAAATTGTAACCTGTGAGCTGTGTTCTGTGTTTTTTGTAAATTTTTGCATGGTCGATGATTAAATTTGTTTTCCTTTCCTGCTTAAGAAGGAAATCGTATTACAGATCTGTTCAATTTTTCCAAAAGTAGTTTACAATTACTGAATTTGCGAGGTCTTGATAATTGCTATGTTTTCAGTTACTGTGGGCATATTGTAAATTTATCCTTTTTCTAAACTGTTAAGAAAATTGCTAGAAATGAAGTGTAAATATTTAGTTACAGTAGGAAAATTTTGACTGTTAATACCATGCCATGTAATTAAGTAACCACTATGTGTAGTATGTTATTTACCTAGTTGTAAATAAGACGATGATGATAATTATGATATCAGTTTCCTGGTTTCCCAGAATACAGCAGTTTGTAATTAAAAATACTTTTACCAAAGAGCATGAGATTATTACTGACAAAGCCATCACCGTAACAAGTTGTATTACTATAACTGCAATGTTGTATGATTTTCTCTTGATTATAAACTTAACATCAGATAAGTAAAATTAAAACTATACACAAAAAGCAGATGAAGTTTGTCAATTGAACAGCAAGTTAATTTAAGTCGCGTCCATTTCCAATACCTTTTAGGGAACATTAGATTATCACCAATAAAGCCATCATCGTAACAAGTTGTATTATTATAATTGCAATGTTGTATGATTATCTCTTGATTATGAACTTAACATCAGATAAGTAAAAATAAAGCTAAACATAAAAAGCAGATGTAGTTTGTAAATTGAACAGCAAGAGCACGGTAAAGCTTACACTCAGTTTGAATTTGGGGCTTTAAAAAGTTGAAAGTGATAACTGGTGATTTACTAATCTGAGCAACCTCAGAAACTAGGACTTAGACTTCGGGTGGTCATATTTTTTTCCCTCAGATCACTAGCGCGAAAGCTAAGGGACTACACTGAAAAGTAAACGAGGACAGATTAGGGAGAGCCATCCCCCCACCGCCCCTCCTCCAAAAAAAACTAACTAACAAACAAACAAGCAAGCAAAGAGAGAGAGAGAGAACGAGAAGGGATTGACAAGAGTACAAAAGATACTCATGTGTCTCACGTTATAATAAGACACAAAAAATAGACACGAGTTAGTTCAAGCTTAGACTTCAGCCAACAACAAATAGGAATGTGGACCTCCCGTCCTCTACACTTCCTAGCAGCACCTATGACAAGTGCTAACAAATCCGTCAGACCACCCCGCGCTGGGTTACAACGAAGGACAAGGAAGGTTCTTTAGACGCTGTTGGCAATTAAGCCACCTAGTAGTAGGTTACTCGGAATATGAAAACCCCACTTATGGATTAAATGGTCTTTAATGAAGAAAAAAAAAAGAACTTAAAAGTACAACTTGCTCAAGGGCCACGCAGTTTGCTGCAAGAAGGACGGGTAGGGCTCAATGGGAAGGACGCTGCAATACCACAAAGACCATGTGCACCAGCTTAGTGCCCACGGTCATCGTGATATTGAAATTGGCGGTATAGAGAAGATCCTGGATCACAATGCGAAATATTTCATTAATTGTGGAGTATTTCGTCACATGAAACAATTGATTTTCAAAAACCATTTCGTCCCATACATTGTTTTTTTAACCTCGCACCGAACCCTTTCATGCTACTAGCAACAGTACTCAGTTGGAATCCTAGATCCGATAAAAAGAAATGAAAATACCAAAAAAAGAAGAAGCAGTCTTTTTCTTTCTTTGTGTCGTTCTTTCGTTCATTGTTCCTTCTCCTCTTTCTGTCCTTTTTTCCTTTATATTCCTTTCGTTTTCATTCTTTCAATATTGAGCCTGCTTGCATGAACACCCCGTTAGTCCTTTAAGCAGCAATATCAACATGTACATTCTCCTTACTCCTCTGTGCTTATTTTCTTATGTCACCAGGTAGGAGAATTAAGAACGTTTTATCTTTGGTGATTATTTCCTTTATTCTCATGGCCTTACTGTTTGATCAGACAGTGATATGGTAAGAAGAAATTACATGTTAATCTCTATTGGAGTTTAAGAGTTTAATATGAGATTGAACTCTACTGGGCTTTTGATTGGGATGATGCCAGGAAACTTCAGCAAAAAATGAACTAGAAGTCGTCATTACAGAGATTTATAATCGCGTTTACGGCAAACGTGAGATTCAAACAAAATAAATAAATAAAATAAATAAAATATTTAAAATGCAATAAATAAAGGTGGGCCATTTCTTCTAAACTCCATTTTGAAAAAGCTATTTATATCCCTATGAGGGGTAGGTTTGGACTCTCAAATAAAAGTGATGGGGGTGATCGTCGTTTCTTTAAGAGGTTAAAATTCGCGGTTTAGTACTCCCATGGGCTACAGGAAACATTTCGACTAAATGAATAAAGATTACATATATCTCAAATAAAGTTGAGTTACTCACAATGAAGTAGAATTT
>NW_028145735.1:22500-98351 GCF_977016875.1 Pavona decussata
CTTTTTCTTCCTTTTTTCTTAATAAGAAAAGCATATCTTCCAACAGGATGTAAGGCACCATGGTGCAAAATGGTACCGATCGCAGTGCTTTAAAAATCTGAAAATGATTCGATTGTTTAACGTTTTGCAAGACGTGCTTACAAATATTCCATTTTTTCTTCCTTTGTTTACATAAAATGAAAATAATGTTAAAATAATTAGATCCTTAGTAGGTAAAGACAAACAGCGAAAACATTGAGTTAGCCAGTAGTACGTATCCGGCGCCAAAACGCAAACCAAATGCAAGTAATTCAAATTTTATTTTTCCTGAATATCAAGCAGGTTCAATTCATTTCTCAAAAGTAAAAAAGGAGACTTTTCTAACAAGCACAAATGACCAAAATTAGTTGAACGTCTTCTTGCGTGAGAGAATAAAAATAAATTATGAAAAAATTAATTATGGCACTGTAAAGTCCATCTTAGTTTTGTTTGGGTGCTTATTGAGCGTTTTGGAACAAGAAATCTTAAAATTATCAAAGTTTTCTCTTCCTGTGCTAGTACAAAACAAAAAGTTAGTATAATAAAACATCTTAGTCACTAGTGAAAATAATAAATAAAACAAAAGGATTGTAGCCAACACGCTGAGTATGTGGCTAACAGCCGACCAAAAGTGATACCTCTGTAGGATGGTAATTTTACTGTCTGTTATCAGAAGCCAGGCATCTTGCGGGGACACTCACTCAATATTTGAATAAAAAAAAAACATACTTCAAATATTGTTTACTGTTTCTAAAGTCCTGTTTTCAACATCCAGCCTTCATAAGCGATTTTTTTTGCAGGCTAACGCAGGTTGATCTGTTCGCATTCTTTAGCTGAATTCCCAGAAAAAAAAAAAAAAGTCCCAGAATTTTTGTTCTGTTTGAAAGAATTCCCTATTCCGTATTTTCCTTTGTCTTTCCGAGTTTGCCAGCTGGTTCTATTTTGCTCTCTTTACGAAAGTTTTCGTCCCTTCGTTATCATTTCTTTGATGCCGTTCTTTACCACTAAACTTATATAATATACCGGCGCGTGAGATCAGTATAAAATAGTGAGTACAGCAGAGTGAGCAGACTGCAAAAATCAATTGGGTTGTTTATACGTTTCATGAATGTCATAATTAGCCTTCATGTTCATAATTCATAAACCTAACGAGTACCTCTTATCTCTTGGCAAGAGATTCTATTTATTCTATTTACAAAAGACCTGTCATAATTAACAAAAGCGAAAATATAGGTTTTGCAGGACATCAATTATTTAACACGGCTTCGGTAGTTGGTTAGCTTAATACTTCAACTATTTATATGGTGGTGTTCCTCCTGTAAAAAGCAGACTTCATCAACTACTCGTTAACTGCACCATAGCTAAGTCTTGTGTGCTGCAAAATCGTTCTAGTGCGATTTGCCTGTTTATCATTTTACATGGATTTCTAATGAATACCACGGTTTTTGCTGGTGAAGAAAATTTTCGATCTGCTAAGTTCGGAACGCGAGTAAACAAGCGACTGCCAGGTCATGTCGTGAAACAGCTTGCGTCACCCAGTTTAATGTCCTGCAGCCAGTCATGTCTTAAAAGCTCGTGGTGTACTTCCACGAACTTTAAAGAGTCTCTGAAGCAAGGCGGAAAAGGAACTTGTGAACTAAACAAGCGCGAGAAAGCTCCTATCGGCGAGGACACTGAGCTCGTTGATCAGCCAGGCGTTAGTTTTTCAATGTTTTTCAAGGTGGTTTCAGGTTGACTTATTTGTACCTAGAATCCTTTGGTCAGTAGTGGAAAGAAAGGAGGCTGTAGTTTGGTTGATGAGTGTATTCAAATGTTGTTGTTGTTAATCACCTGGACATTATCATAAAAAAAAAATGCTTTTATATCGCAGGGATGTGAAATAGCTGGCTGCCGCAACGGAGGTTCTTGCTTGTTTGACAAGAAAAAGGAAACTTTTTCCTGTTCGTGTAAACTGCCCTGGAGTGGCGAAAAATGTGACGTTAAAATGGGTAAGTCATTCTCTTTGTCCATGAAATCGAAACGCTCGAAACGTCAACATAGGAATCTGTTTACGGGTAACAAATTACCTTATTAACTCTGTTGATAAAACAAACATTTGTTTACAATTGTTTACCTAAATCTTCTTTATCAGAACTTTGGTTTTCTAGCTAAAATCTTGGACAGATTGAAATAAAAAATTAAACATCCCTTCCCTCCCCCCCCCCCCCCCGCCCCCCTCAGAAAAATCAATGATGAATTCGCGTGCACAGAAAAATGCGCCCTTTTCTATTATTGAAATGGTTGAGGGGGGAGGGGGGGGGGAGGGTGGGTGGAGGATGGGTCTTTATTTTGCATTTGATCTGTCCAAGATGGTAGGTTAAATTATGGTCAAATTTTCTGTTACCCTCACCTTTGCTCCTCGGTAGAAGTAAGATAGAACATCCTTGAACTAACAGTCGTTGTCCAAATGAGTGGAGTTATTTAGCTCACATCTGTGTTTCTGGGTTCTTAACACATCATCTGGTAACACATCAGCGCACAGAGATAGCTATAGAACGAAAGTCATGAATTTGTAGTTACATCCAAACGAGAAGAGGAAAAAAATAATATTAATCTATTCTATTTTGCTAAGTAGGTTGTCCATCCGACTGGGAATTATTTGGAGTGTCATGTTATTACGTGAACGATACGCCAACCCCAAAATGGAGCGATGCTCGAGCAGTTTGTCAGGGCCTGGGAGGAGACCTCGTTGTAATCAACTCAGGCGAAGAAAACGACTTCGTTTACAAACTGGTAACTGAACAGGAAAAGGTCACACAGGGGAAAGCGTGGATTGGGCTGAAGAGAAACACTGATGACTCAAAGTGGTATTGGGTTGATGGCACCCCACTGGAGGGGCACTACGACAAATGGTCACCAGGTGAACCTAATGACAATGGAGGTAACGAGGATTGCGGCCGCCTAAACGGAGAACTAGGAAATTGGTATGACTTACCGTGCACATTAACGGGAGTTTGGGTTCCGCATAGCCCCACCATTCTTTGCGAAAAGCACCTTTAGACATCCAGTGGCTTCTAATCAAGCAGCTGTGAGCCGGATTCAGGTTACAGCTAGTCGAGGGGCAGCAAGGCGAACTAAACTAAAATGACAAGAGCAGTAATATAATAAGACATTAAGTTTTACCTGTAATTTATAATTACCGTGATTTTTAAAGTTGAAATCAAGTAATGATTAATGCAAACTGCTAAGAAATTAAGCTTTACATACTTATACAGATTTGAAGTATTTCACAATAACTATCTAATATTAAAAGAAGAAGAACCCTTAATTTATAGAATAATAATTTAATGTTATTAAAAAAAGTCCGTAGGTAGTGATTTGAATATAGTCATCTCCTTCCCATTGCAGAAAGTGTCTTTTGACACATTATCTTTCCTCCAACGTTCATTGTCATAGCTTACCGGTATTTGCGACGTTCTCCCGTTTTAATTATCTTTTCTCAGTTAGTGGCACAGGCGAAAAAGAAACCCGAGTTTTCCTAACAACATCTAAACGATGGCCGCCCTATCACTCATCTTTATACTCTACCACTGAGCGAGGTATCGGTGTGTCTCTGTGACTACTAGTCACCAAGATCAATGGGAACTACTTCCGCGAGCCTATCAGAAAATACACTAACTCTTCCACAACCACGCACTGGTTATTTTAAGAGAAGTTTCTCATACAATGGAGCTCACTTGTGGAACAGTTTACCCATAGAATTACGCCAAGCGACCTCGAATTCCCTAACTGATTTTAAGGCTAAATTGATTTGCCACAGTCTTAGGTAGGATTGTAATCACTGCCTCCAAGAAAAGCAGCATTTGTTGTTTTGTACATTTTATTTTATTTTATTTATTGATTTTTTTTTTCGTTTTTACTTTTATAATTCTAGTTAGGCAGATAGATAGTTAGCTGATACTGATAAATATGTAGCTTATGGAACTACTGTGTCTTAATAAAGTATCTATCCAATCCTATCCTATCCTAGATCGAGCTCTTTTGTATTCTTCGGCGGGGGTTTGGTGGGGGGGGGGGGGGGGGGCGTTGGGAGTAGATCCCCCTTTCAAATAACACTTCAAGAAAAGACGGTACGACACGCCCGTTTTCGTTCAGGGCCTTTTTCTCGAAAGTCCCAATTACAGAGTGATTACAGACATGGTACTTGGTCAATGTTTTCATAGAATTACAAGATATTAAAATTTAGTATTCAAAGCTAGCAAAAATTAACTAATGTTAAGAAACATTTATCACCAGACACTTATCGGGCCCGGTAAGTTAGCGGGACTGGTCTCAGTGTAAAGATTTCTCCAAAAATTCAGGAAAGTGCCCTAAAGTGAACAAAAAAATATTAAACAACAAAGTCAATGAACACCAGCAGACCGCACCTAATTTTTTCAGACAAATTTCTGAAAATGTTCTGAAGTTTCAAGGCGTTTGCTCAAACATTAAAAGAACGTAAATGACAACACAAGTCGTAGCAGGTAGAATCTGCCTCCCCTACGGTCGGACAGTTTTTCACAGTCATGATTACAAAGAAAATCTACTTCATTGAACAGGAAAAGCACTGTATAGCTTACACCCAAAGTTTGAAGTTGGGAATTTAAAACGTAGAAGGTGATAATAAACAAAATGACGACAGTTTTCTATGGGCCATGCATAAGAGTATAGGCCATAGAATACTCTCGTCGATTTGCTTTTTACAATAACATGGAAAAAGTACGAGCGGGATTGACTTTATTTCCCGTTAAGAAAGCGCGCGCGTCACGTCTGAGGTTAGTATATACCACGCAAGTGAATATAGTACTATTCACCTCCGAGCAGCCAAGGAGAAACAAGATGGCTTCCCGTTTCGCCACGGTTACTTAAGAGGAAATTATTCCGTTAACGAGGCGGCTGTTAAAAAATAGCAATAATAATAATAATAATAATAATAATAATAATAATAATAATAATAATAATAATAATAATAATAATAATAATGTTAACTTTATTATTTACAAGAATAAAATCTACTAGATACAGTTTGATTCTATTAAAACCTGAGTGATTTAAAATAATAATAATAAATAATATTAATAATAATAATAATAATAATAATAATAATAATAATAATAATAAAAATAATAATAATAATAATAATGATAATGATAATGATAATGATTATAATAATAATAATAATAATAATAATAATAATAATAATAATAATAATAATAATAATAATAATAATAACAAATAGCAAGTTTGGTTTGGCGGCATTAAATGGTAACTTATTTAATCTTTTCAACCTCATATTCTAAGGCGAAAATTGCCGAGCACTAAAATTACACTGAAAATAATGAAACATCTAATATGTTTCAACATTAAAAGTTTTCCTATTTGGTTCTACAAGCGTCCACCGGTCCCCTGTCTGGATCCGCTCAATCAAACATCTGGCCACATCATGGGCATTAATACCAGTGCTCGGAGGAAAATCATCGGCTCCTTCTACCTCACTAAGCAAAATAACCGTCGAATCTCAATTTCATCCAACGGTAAGGTCACTCGCTAGCCAATCATTTTTTTCCATGTATTTTTCAAACTTTAATTTAAGGAGCCGTTACTATATTTTCCTTCAGTATAGCTCTGGCCCTGAGGAAGACTAATTCTATTAGTCGAAATATTGGCCACTAATAAATCTGCCCTTTGCCGTAGTGCCAGCCTCGCATTCAGTTTTGTATTTTCATGTTTCAACAACAAGACGAATTTATTTCACAGAAAAAAAACAATGAAGCAATGACACCGTAGGAACTAAACAAGTGTCTCCAAAAGTTTTTTGTCTGCAAAAAAGTGAGACCATGGATCCATGGTGAGACGGAACTTTCTAAAACAAGAAATCGGTATATTGTCAGAAGTAAAATAATATTTTGGTTCACTAGTTATTCAGCTTGTGCGGTATATACTAAAACAATTATTCACCTCAGTGTCGGTGAAAGTGATGGATATTTACCTCGCCGCTTCGCGGCTCGCTAAATCCCACCACTATTCACCTCCACTACGGTGAATAACTGTTAATTATTTTTATTGTCTGTACTCTCAGAGACAACAACAAAGAGCCAATCAGCGCGCGGGAATCTTGACAGTTATTGTAAGACAAAAATAATTTTCTGAGCAGGCTCAGAAAAGAGGAATAAAACTTCGACCGGTTTCAAATTTTTCCTTAGATAACTTGCGCGAAAGGGAACGTAAAATTATGTAAATTAGAAGAGAGAATTAGGAGGGATTGTGAAGAGCAGGAAAGGTACTCATGTTTCTCGCAGAATAGTAAAATACGCTGCGAATATTCCAGGAATCGTGGAGTATTTTGTCACTTGAAACACTTGATTTTCGAAAACCATTTCGTCCCATGCATTGTTCACCCACCTCGCACCGAACCTGTTCATACCACTAAAAAGGTATCACGGCCATTTTTTTTTTTTAGCTGGAACAAAAATATTCCCAGATCCTAAAGAATGTTATTAAAAACAAGAAGAAACAAAGAAGATAGTGATTGTCTTTCTTTCTTTCTTTCGTTCTCCCTTCTTTTCTTTCTGTCCTTCCTTCCTATCGTTTTTATTCTTTCAAGCAGACGCCTGTTTGCATGAACACCCCGTTAGTCCTTTAAGCAGCAATATCAACATGTCCATTCTCCTTACTCCTCTGTGCTTATTTCTTGTAGCACCAGGTGGAGAATTAAGAACATTTTATCCTTGCTGATTATTTTCATTATTCTCATTGCCTGACTGTTTCACCAGACAGTGATTTGGTAAGGAGAAATTACATGCTGATCTCTATTTGAGTTTAATATGGGGTTGCACTCTACTGGGCTTTTGATTAGGATAGTGTCGAAAACTTCAGCTAAAAATGAGAAAGAAGTTGTTGTCGCCAGAAAGACCCCCCACCCCCCCCCCCCCCCTTCCGCCAGAAAGTAAAAACAGTACCTGCGTGTTAGACCAGGGGAACGGAACACACGATTAAACGACACTCACTGATTGGAAAGTGTTAATCCTTTATCGTAAAAAATAAAATACTTAAAATGCAATAAATAAAGAGTTGTGCTTCCTTCTAAACTCTATTTTGAAAAGGCTATTTACATTAACTTAACCAGAACATGACTTTAATAAACCTTTACCAAGAGTGCCGCCCGAAATATAAGCCAGTTGTTTCGTCTAAGAGCCAGCGAATCGCCTATTGTTGAGTTCGCTAATGTCTTCGATCGTTTGGATTACATTGATGTTAGCCAGAAATCAAATAATCAATATGAAATGCGTACAGGCCTTTAATTTCCCCTTGTAAGCTAGATAGCCCTGTTAAGATTCGTTGCCTTTCTTGTCAAGCGAGTGTGGATTTGCATGCAGTTCAAAGGGAGGCCACACGGCTTACATAATGTACTTCGACTGAACCATCGCTGCTGTACCTCTTTCATCTTGTAGAAAATCGAGTTAAATGACGTCCAGGCCCCAGTTGTTCAAGGCCCGCCGATTAAGCTACGTGTAATCGTGAGCTAAGGTGAACCTTGATCAACAAAGATTGTTAAAAAAAAAAAAAAAAAAAAAGATTTTATCCCTCAAACTTTTCTTAACCATTAGGTTAATAATAAAGTTGGCCTTAAAAAAACAAAAATAAGAAAAATTAATAAATAAAAATAATCGTAAAAAAAAACATTCTATAAGATAAACGAACGAGATGAAAACCTCGGTTAACTTTTAATCGCAGATTGGCGTTAATCGGCTTTCGAACATCCGGGCCCTGAACGTTTCGCAGCGATTGGAGTTCGATTGTATTTTTAAACTAAATTTCATTTTCAAGAGGTTTCAGTGATCATTTCATGTGTCATCTCCCAGTCAAATTTCTTGAGTTAATCTATTCTCCGAGAAGATTTCTTTTTACAACTGCTTTTCTCGCGAAAAGGTGTGGCGTTAGTCTCCTACGTAGCCGGTCTTTGTGCCGTCACGCAACGCCCTCTCCCCACAGGAGAAGCGCTGCGTGACGACGCAAAGAACGGCTACCTAGGAGACTCGTATAGCGTATGACAGTTTAATTGTCGCTGCTTATTTTTGATTGCGTATTTGAACTGTCCGCGTTCCAGAGATCACCTGGGAGAGGTTCTAAAAATTATTCTACTCCGAAAAGGGTTTACTCCAAGGCTAGTAAGAGAGATAGAGGCTCTAGATGATGGACTCCAGACAAAAGACCTTAGCAAGCTGATCGTAAGCGCAACAAGTGAAATAAGTGAAATCTGAGCACGAGATACACGTAAAAGGAAAACGAACAGTATACGAAGCGACTGCTTGCCTGATGGCATGATCACCAACAGCACAACAATTTTAGGAAATGATAGATCATCTACGATATAAATAATTTCGGGATTGACCTCAGTGTATAAACACCAACGTACGTTTGCACGGAAGTAACATTTTTCGCAACAACAGCTTTGACGTGTCCCTTAATCGTATCCCTAGTGCTGCTATCTGTGGTTTTGCAAGAGTGCTGCTCTTGCGTTCACCAGGGCTTTGAATGCATCCTCTGTCCCAGGAGCTAAACTCTTGTCTGGATGGATTAAAACAGCCAACTTGCGATAGGCACGGTTGATGTCGTCCCTGAAACAAACACAAAGAAGCAGAGGATAACGGAATGTAAGACGAACTGATCGCACATCCATATCTTTTGTACAAGAATTCACTGAAACATTGAAAGGATGGACCATATAGAAGAAAGATTCTCGCAGTTATCTACGCAACCAGATTGTTGCGAAAAGATGGATAGTACCAAGGTTAATTTTGTATCTGTAAGAGTTACACCCCATAAAGATCTCAGATTTAATCTTCCTAGACTTTCACAGGCAGAAAAAAAAAAACTACAATGGGAGAAGAAAAAATGAAGTTAAATTACAATTATTTCCTTTTCAAAAACGTCGACATAACTACTGTATATACAGTATATTGTAACATAGCGCGCGCGCTTCCTGATTTTATTCCTATTGGGCCGCCATCATGGTACATTTCTCAACATACGCTCGGCCGTGCGTCCATCAGATGACGTGTGCAAATCAGATGGGGAAGCATGCGCGCGCTATGCTATAAAAAACGTTTTATAAAGAGACTACACCATTAAAATGTAAATTTATAAGTCGTTAGAGCATGTCGAAACGTTAAGATTAAACCGATATGAGAAACCACTTACACCTTTGTGGTTTTGTACAGTACATTTAGAGAATTTTGTAATTAACCAGGAACAAAACCTGTTTTCCAGGAATCATTTACTTTATTTTCACTATGTTATAAGATAATTATTTTGTTCATGCTTTTAGCTGTGCATATATCGAGTTATGGATGAACTTGGGAAGCTTGGAGAGCACTCAAGTAGCTAGAGTTGCTCGAGGCGTACTCTAGCTACTTGAGTGCTCTCCAAACCGTCCGTGTGCATCCATAACTCGATAAACGCACGCTAAGCATGAACCAATTCTTAAATATTGGCAAATAAAACGCTTGCATGCATGGATCATTTACGTTAGCTCGACTTATACATGCATCAATTTTTTTTGCTTGGACCATATGCATTAATCCAGACAATTCCTCTTCCCAAAGGATTTTTAAAGTAATTCTCAATTTATTAGAGGAAAAGACCTTACTCAAGTCGTCATTTTGTGGCCCCCATTACAGATCATATGACGGTACCCTAGAGAAAAGTCTCTTTTAGAATTGGTCATATTCACGCTGGCATGCACTTTTTACTCCCAAAAGGCAAACGATAGATTCTCCTGAGAATATCACGTGGTTAGTAAGGGGCAATTAGCATATAGAGCGAATAAGGTCTATTGTTCATTTAATATAGAAGTGGAGTGTTTCAAAGGGAAAACAGGGGTTTAATCAGAGTTGCAGGATTAATAGAGACAAAGAGAGTGAGAAGGTTACAATAGACAGTTTTACTTTTTATGTATAAGAGGCACAACAGATTTTTGTACGGTTTTACAAGCCAATTTATATCGTACTTGTATATCTTATATATCTTATATCTTACTTGTATATATTTAGACAAGAAGTGCGAAAAATTCATCTTTCGGATAATTCTTAATTACATAATTTTGTACGTATTATTTGTTTCTTTCTCGGCACATTAGCATGTATTTTGCAAGAGGCCTAAACGGCCTCAGTCAGATCCACGGAGGGTAAATTAAGTTTTCATATATCTTATATATATATTATATCCTACTCATGTATCTTATATACATGCATCTTATGTCTTACCGTAATGATTCGATTTAGCGCCCTCCTTCCAATAAGCGCCCCCTTCCAAATAAGCGCCCCTCTTCGAATGTTTTTGTTAATAAGCGCCCCTATTCGATTGTTAGTTACCGCAGATAAACTCATGAACATTCACCATACCGACATGTAAATTTGTTACCGCTAAAATTAACAATTCTTTTAAAAGTAACTGAACTTTTAACAATTTGTTACTGTTACGTTTTCTATTATTGTTAGTTATTTTAATATTTATTAAAGTTTTGTTTTGAACATTAGGTTGTTTCTCAAAAAAATTAAATAAGCGCCCTGTGTCGAATAAGCGCCCTCCCTTGAGGTGCCAAAAGTAAATAAGCGCCCCGGAGCGCTAAATCGAATCATTACGGTACTCAAACATGTATATATCTTATATATCTTACATCTTACTTACACATAATTATCTTTTGTATATTATATCTCACTTTTATATCTTACAGCTGTACATATATTATATCTCTTATATATCTTACTTGCTTGCCCCAGCCGTGAGTCCTAGCCTCTCGTAGTTATCCTTAGCTGTTTTCAGTCTCTGAATGGCCTCAGCCTGTTCCTTGGTGTATCCAACAGTTGTGGGTGCATTCAGTTGCACTGGTTTACCTCCATTTTCTATTGCTGACAATACCGCTTTGAACAAGGTCTGAGAGAAAGGCAAATAACAGTCTCCATCAGTTTTTAATACCATATCATGCCAATTACCATACCATAACACACCACACTACACCATACCACCAGCAGACCATACCACACCATACCATACTAGACCATACCATACCACACCATGCAATACCAGACTCATACCCAGTCACTATTTACGTGTTTTGTGGGGTAAGAAGATAGGACACCAGGATGGATTTAGGTGCGCAGGGTGTCATGGGAAGAGGCAAAGGAAAAATAGCGACTGGCGGATTTTGTTTGACAGATCCGTGCAATCGTGCGTGGAACTGTGCAGTGCTCTTTTTAAAGAAAATAGTTATTTTAGACATTTCTGAACATTCTCCCTACAATTTTTACGAGAACAGGCCATTTTGCCCTCCATTATGGCTGCATGAACATCTTGTTTACAACCGGCCGCCATATTGGATCGAAATTCGCCAGTCGCTGTTTTTCCTTCGTCTCTTCCCATGACACCCCTCGCGCCTAAATCCATCATCGTATATCTAATCTTCTCACCCCTCAAAACACGTAAATAGCGACTGGGTACGAGTCTGATGCAATACCGTACCATACCATACCGTACTGTACCGCACCACGCCACACCGCACCACACCGTACTTTACCGTACCGTACCACACCAGACCATACCTTACCATACCCTACCCTACCCTACGCTACCCTACTGTACCATACCATTTATTTACCATACCATACCGTACCATACCATACCAGAGCAAATTAGCTTGTGGGGTTGTCTGGATGTGATAATGGTATTAGAATCCTACAGTACATAGAGTCCGTTTTCTATGAAGGTCAATAAGTGTTATATGTTCTTACTTGAAACATGTCATTGATTCCATCGCCTGTCTGGGCAGAAGTTTCAAAATAATAAAAACCATGACTGTTTGCCCACAGTTGGCCTTCTGCCTCTTCTACCACTCTTTTGCGACTGTCCACCTGCATGTAACAGGAAAAAAAAAGTTACATGTCAGTTGGCATCAGTTGATATAATGGCCTCTACATGTACATGTACTCTCCCTGTTCAATATAGAAACATGTAAACTATCTGACTTACAAGGCAGGGGCATCCCTGGGCTTTAATCTGAGTTGTCACCCTGGTAAGAGCACTTGCCTCCCACCAATGTGGTCTGGATTCGATTCCCAGACTCAGCGCCATAAGTGGGTTGAGTTTGTTGTTAGTTCTCATCCTTTCTCCAAGAGGACTTTCTTCGGGTATTTAGGTTTTCCAGCATTTTCAAATTCTAATTCGATCTGGACCCCTGTCAAGCACTTTATCATGGGCCCCTGGCTAGGGAGATTGTGGTACTCACTCCCTGTGTTATTTACTTCCTTTTAAAACACTTACTTACTTTAAGATAAAAGAAAGGGTGGAAGAAAATGAGTTCCTCAAGGAGAGGAATTTCATTTTTAAGGTGCCTCACCTTGTTAGCACAGACTGCAAAAGCTACCCCTTCAAAGTCAGCTTGACTGCCAATATCTCTCTTGATTTCCTCCAACCAACTATCCAACGCCTCAAAGCTCTCCCGATTACTTACATCATACACAAGCAATGCCCCTTGGGTATCCTTGTAGAATTCATTACGAACCTAGAGAAGGAAAAATGATAAATAAATAAATAAATAAATGAATAAATACTATAGATAAATAACTTAATAAAATTTATTAATAGTTGCGACATCTCTACAGATGCTTCACATAAATTGCATTCATGAGTCACTGAAAATATTATCCGGCACCTGGTTACTGTTGGTTGTATTATTTTCTAAGTTTGCCAAAATCATCAAAATGATACCAGAAAATGCATAATTTCTTGTTAATTAAAACATTTGAGGTTTGAACAACAACAACAACAACAACAACAATTTATTTGTGCGCTATGCTTCTGAACATAAGGTGACCTTCTGCACTTGCCCAGTAACTGTCACCAGAAATGAATTTGTACTACAAATCCTTTTCCTTTTTTTAACAAGTTTTTTTTTCTTGTTTTTTTTTTTCTTTTTTGCAAGAAAACCAAAAGGACACAACACAGACAACTTTGGGGTTTAATGACAATAACAATGGCTTCCTTGTTATAAGTATGGCCCAAGTAGGCCTTTTATTTTTGTTTAAGGACAGTGCCTACTTTTGTTACTGCGCATATGCATCTCGAGATACTCGGGTTTCCTATGAGGGGTGCATACTAATACAGGGATATTTTTGCAGGCTCTAAAACTATTTGGGGAAAGCAGAACTTAGCAAGTGCTTCTGGTATCCAAAAAGAAAACTGGGGGTAACCATGCATTTTCCAAAGATAATAAAGTTTCAATTTGGAAAAAATAAAAAACGCCATACATTGCTTTGTATTTTACTGCTTTTTTGAATTATTGTTGTTTTAAATTATCTCAGAAAAATGCGTGGTTACCACCAATTTTTCTTTTTGGATTCCAATAGCCCTTGCTAAAATCTGCTTTTCCCGCATAGTAATAAACAGCGCAAAAATACTTCTGTCTTAGTAGGCACCATCCTTAATTAAATTAATCTCTTCTTTTGGTTTCCTCTCCAACCTGCTCAAACTGTCAAAATTGTAATAAACTAAGTCTACATGTACATGTACCTCAGCTTGTTTAATGTTTTGCTATTCTGAGTATTTTGCCAAATTGATCATGAGTCCAGTGAAGTTTTGCTTCATTTGCAGTTCAAAACAATATTGTAATTAATTACTAATTAATTAACAATATTGTTTTGAACTACAAATGAAGCAAAACTTAATAAATGGTTGATTGCTGCTGTAGTTTGCTCTGAAAGTCAATCTTTTTAATAGTGATGATTTAACGTGTTGATGGATTTAGTCTCCAAACACAGAAACACATCATGACAGTCACACAAGAGGGAGGGGGGGGGGGGGGGGGGGAGTGAGGACTTAATTAATACCCTGTTATACCAAGAAACTGATCGGGAAACTACAGTTTGAGAGTACAATAATTGTCACATTAATTTTACTGACAGGGCCTTGACGTGCTTTTAAGACCAATTAAAAGTTGTCGATAACAAGAAATGCAGTGTGCAAACCAAGTTATAAGTGTCAAACTGCAACACATGTCAATCACAAATCAGTTTTCCTTTTCAAAAGGAAAAAGGAATAGGGTTGTTGTTGTTGATAACAAACACGGCAGTTTTATAAATTCTATAACTTGTTCTACCCAGTCTTTGAGACAGTTGTCGACAACGATGCCACCTTCAGTGATCGTTGTTAGTGGTTTGTCATGCCACACCTTAAGACAAATTTATCAATAGGCAATTTGTCTTGCAACTTGTCGGCAATTTCGTTGTAGCCTGCATAGCAGTCGTTTCCGTTTCCTTCAAGCCAAGAGGGGTAAGCGCACAAGGACGTTGGGCAAAAAGAAGTAATTTTGTTGCATCGTTGAAACACAAGTTGCAAGAAGAATTGCATTAAGACAAGTACATGTATACATGTAACAGCGCTTTAAGTGTGTAGAAAACTCAATCGAGCACTACTTTTGGTCAAATCACTTTAGTTGTCAAATACACATACAGTAGTTGTTGAGACCCTCAGTGCTTTGTGTGTATTAGCTATTAAACTATTGGCTATTAAACTGGATTGATTTTTGCTTGACAGGATTTGTCTTACAGTGCAAATACAGTGTCACCATTACCACACTGATCTAGCTGATGTCTAAATAAACTGCATACAAATATTACCTCATAAAACACAGGATGCCCAGCCATGTCAAATATATTTACTTTCACTTCTTTGTCATTAACTGAGACCCTAGAAAAAACAAATGCAAAGAAAAAATAGCACGTGAATAAATAAAATTTAAGTAAAAAAGAAAAAGCACCAACCCAACATTTAACAAGACAAACAAAGTCAAACACTTCAATCTAAGCTTAAATTTTTGGTAAGCTTCTTTTATATTCATGTGGCTAAATGTAATTTACTATAGGCAAAGTTAAAATCGAGGCAAGTGCGGGTCAGCGGTGCCCGCATGGCAAAAAAAAAAAAATGGCTAGTGTACATGGTATAGTATTCTAAAGCATCCATTTACAGTGGAGAGACAATTCATGACAATTCATGATGATGATATTTGTCATTCAAGGTCTAACACGACCATGACTTCAGGATCAGGAGGAACTGTATTGCCAGTGAGGATGCCAATCTTACACTGAGGTGGTTAATTACAGTATAGCCTTTTAATGTCTTTAATTGCACTGGCTTTATGAGTTCGACAAATGGATTGCAGGTACTTCAGATTACAGTACGTAATTGATTAATGATTCTCAGCAAAAAATTCTCTGGTTGTAAATAGATGAAACACACCAAAATAGAGAAAACCTTAAGCCTGCACAACAAAATCATTGTTGCAACAATGAAACTGCCTGTTGACATTAAAATTACAGTACAAAGTTTGAATGTTTCCTTGAAATGGTCCTTAGTCTGGTACTTACTGATTGGGCCTTATTAAAACAAATCATAAAATACATGTAGGAGATATCTATTTTAATGATTTTTTTGCAACATTTGGTGGGTTAGCAGGGCAGTCTAGACTTATGCTAGCCAACTAGCCACAGACTGGTAAAATTTCAGTTTTGCTTAGTAGGGTCTCTGCTTTCACTAACCATTTTGGCTGATAACTGAAAATTGTAAGCACTGGAGAAGTGTTAAGAAGACAGAAGCATTATAATCTAATAAAAAAAGGTTCTGACCTTCCTTCCTCTACTATAAACATGCATAATTAGCAATTAACTACAGCTGGTGAGAATTTTATTTTGGCTAAATCAGACAATACTAAAAAGCCACTGGGGTAGTGAGCTAAAAAGTTAGTCTGGGCCCTCAGTGGATAAAAACTGAACATAAAGAGACTGTTGTAAAAGTGAAAAGTTAAGAACTGAAAGTAAGAATTGTCCAAATGTGTTCAGAGTGCTGGTATTTTCCCGGCGTAGTCAATCGAACAAAGCCGAACCAAAAACCAATTGCACCCAATAGAACCAAATCGTTTGATTGGAGTTCGATTGGTTCGGCAATCGAACATAATCGAACTGGAATTTTTTTTGTGAGTTCGATTAAGTTCGATTACCAAACCCAATCGAACTCAATTGAGCGATTGGGTTTGATTGGGTTCGGTAGAGAAACAAAATGGTATACAAAATTGATAAGCATTAATTCTTAGTAGAATAGCGCTGTGCACTAATGACGTCACGAGATTTCACACCCCGTCGAGACTCAGACAAACAAAGTCGAATTCTGTAAGAGATGTAGGGAAGAACATGTGAATGGCGAGCATTTCGCTTCGATCTTTAACGATTTTAACCGACGAAGACGACGTTCCTGGCTCTAAATTCGAAAGAGAACCAGAGGAATACACAGTTGAGCAACTAAGCGGTGGTTATAGTGCAGGGGCTTGGAATTAAGCGGTAAACGCGATAACTCATCTCTATCATTTCTCAGGAATCAGCAACTGAAGAGATCCACAAGATTAGGATTGAAACCGCGGTCTTGCCTGACCATTGCCTAAAATGCCACAGAATTTACTAATGGCTGAAGGAATTGTAGCGGGCCCCTGGCCAAAGCAACACTGAAGAATTGCCTCAGTAATCAGTCTAAGGTGTAATCAAAACACAGGAGGAAAATACTTAGCTCCCGCAACATAAACACAAACCTCACAGTTACAGAGCGGAGCGATAACAAAAACACAGCTGTAACTAAAGTGGCCTTTAGCCCTGAAATTAACGCATTGTAGAGCTTTTAAAGTCAAGCTACAATGCTAAAGAAAGGATCAAGAGAAAAATAACCGTGATAAGTAACACAACATCTTGCCACAAAAGCAAATAGCCGGCGATACAAAAGCTGCAAGATAATGATTATTACACGGTTCAAATCGGTTAATCCTATCCTTACAAAGATAAAAAGAGAGTCTATACTGCCGCAAGACACACTGAAATCAGTGTCTTTCGGTAAGGCCTCTCTTTTTATCTTTGTAAGGATAGGATACGAACGACAGTCGCTACACAAAAAAACAGCAAGAGGTCAATTAGATAGAACACAAAACCCAGACATGACCTTTGAGATAAAAATTCAAAACATGTTCAGTTACTATCGCGCAAATCCTCCAAATCATAAATGGTATTGAAATATAAGAAAATACAGCGCTAAAAGAAAATTTACAGGGGAGCGCGGCTCATACATTCAAGAGGGGGCGTTCCTTAAAAGACATACATGTATAGTACTCGTTATAGCAAAAATATAACTGAACATGGCTAAAACACGCGAGTGGGAGTCGCGGAGGCCGATCTTCTTTCCTTTTTACACTGGTTATGTTTTTCTCCGTAAAGAAATCCCGCGAGCAAGCAGCTTAAGACAACGCTTGCACTTCGCGATATCTTGTGTTGGTTTCGGAAATGGAATGAATACTTTCTTCCCTGGTTGTTCAACCTTTTTGAGGGATTTCGGCCACTTTTCAGGATACCTCACGTCTGTTTTACATTCACCCCAACAGCAGTGTTTGGTGGTTACCATTTCGGTCCGTCTTGGACGCTAACTGCGCGATTTCACCAAGTTTTTCGCTTTTTGGTATTGCTACGGCAGTACTCGCTCATACATTTTCCTTTATCACATCCCAATGTTTGTCTGAGTCTGTGCGGGGGGGCTCATGGGATCTCATGTGACAAAATCTATTTTTAGTAATAGTGCACAGCGCTATTGGAAGAAATTCACTCTTTAACTGAGTGTTAACTAGAGGAGCAAGTGTGAGAGATATTAACACATTTCAATGAACTAAGTCTTTATTGTTTAGCTGATTCGAAATTGATTCATTCACAATATAAATATTATATAACATGAACGGCTCAACATGCTACAACATGTAAACTGTCTTTATATCCCTCGGGATAACACCGACAGGGATATTTTTAAAAGATATATACCGTTGTCGCTAAAGCTACGCTTAGATAACTATACTGTTGTACTCGTGTTTGAAATAGAAGCCAATAAATAACTTATTTGTCTGCAACGCTTTGTTTCAGACCAGATGAAACTGGTTCGTGTTTCTGATTGTTGAACTGTTCGATTATCGAACGTTCGATTGCGTTCAATTGGCAAAGCTTTTTGTGAGTTCGATTAAGTTCGATTACCGAACCCAATCAAACCCAATCGAGCGATTGGGTTCGATTGGGTTTGATTACCGAACGTTCGATTCGGGTATTTCAAAGTTTTAACTTTTGACACTTGGTTTAGAGACCACATACCAATAACAACAATAATAGCCTTATTGACAATGATCACTGAACAAAAGCAAACAAACATGCATATATCTTTCTCATAACAACTCACTTTGTTACCCCATAGTCAATTCCTATGGTCGTCATGTACTTGCTTACAAATCGCTTCTCACAATACCTCTTGATAATACAACTCTATAAAACCAACAAAATACAGTATCATATCTCAGCAATGATTTTATATCCCCAGCTTGCAAGTACATGTACATCTACTGACTAGTCAATAGGATTAACATTGCACATTTAGTAGTTTCTACACAATTTTCAGTGGGTGCAAATTTGCTTCTGTATACTCAGCTCTTTGCTAGTCATTATTGGGGAAATTATAGATAGGGGCAATCAAAGGTGGAAGGATCCTGAAGTTGAGAAAATTAAGGACAATACCTCCTTTTGTTCCTACGCATTCGTTCTGTGCATCTCGAGATACTCATGTTTCCTTGTATGGGTGCTGCTTTTTCTAATGCAGGGCTATTAATTTTTTTGCGTGGTTTAAAACTATGTAGAGAAAGCAGAACTTAGCAAGTGCTCTTGGTATCCAAAAACAAAATTTAGGATAATCACACATTTTTTCCAGAAATAATAAAGCTTCAAAATTATTTGGAACAAAAATGCCATACATTGGCTTGTATTTTACTGTTTTTTAGAATAATTACATGTATCTCTATAAAGAAATGTGTGGTTACCTCAAATTTTCTTTTTGGATTCTAATGGCCCTTGCTAAGATCTGCTTTCTCCGCATAGTCATACCCCACACAAAAATACTTCAGTATTAGTAGGCACTGTCCTTAATAGCACTGTGCACTATTACTAAAAATAGATTTTGTCACATGAGATCCCATGAGACCCCCCGCACAGACTCAGACAAACATTGGGATGTGATAAAGGAAAATGTATGAGCGAGTACTGCCATAGCGATACCATTAAAAAGTGAAAAACTTTGTGAAATCGCGCAGTTAGCGTCCAAGACGGTCGGAAATGGTAACCACCAAACAATGCTGTTGAGTTGAATGCAAAACAGACGTGAGGTATCCTGACAAGTGGCCGAAATCCCTCAAAAAGGTTGAGCAACCAGGGAAGAAAATGCATTCCATTTCTGAAACCAACACAAGATATCGTGAAGTGCAAGCGTTGGCTAGCTTCTTGTTTGCGGGATTTCTTTACGGAAAAAAAAAAAAAAACCAGTGTAAAAAGGAAAGAAGGTAGACCTGCACGACTCCCACTCACGTGTTTTAGCCATGTTCAGTTACAGTTTTGCTATAACAAGTACATGTATGTCTTTTAAGGAACGCCCTCTCTTGTATGAGCGGCGCTCCCTGTAAATTTTCTTTTAGCGCTGTATTTTCTTCTTATTAAATGCCATTTATGATTTGGAGGATTTGCGCGATAGTAACTGAACAAAGCCACGTGCTTATTAATGTCGCATGTTTTGTATTTTTATCCCAAAGGTCATGTCTGGGTTTTGTGTTCTATCTCTTGCTGTTTTCTGTGTAGCTACTGTCGTTCTTATGCCGTTTGTGGCTTTTGATTCAAATCCTATCCTTACAAAGATAAAAATGGAGGCTATACTGCCGCAAGACACTGATTTCAGTGTGTCTTGCAGCAGTATAGCCTCTCTTTTCATCTTTGTAAGGATAGGATTTGAACCGTGTAATAATCATAATCTTGCAGCTTTTGTATTGCCGGGCCCGGCTATTTGCTTATTGTGGCAAGATGTTGTGTTACTTATCACGGTTATTTTTCTGTTACTTATCACAGTTATTTTTCTCTTAATCCTTTCTTTAGCATTGTAGCTTCTTTAAAAGCTCTACAATGCGTTAATTTGATGGATAAAGGCCGCCTTACTTACAGCTGTGTTTTTGTTATCGCTCCGCTCTACTCTGTAACTGTGAGGTTTGTGTTTATGTTGCGGGAGCTTAGTATTTTCAGAAACCATTACCGGCTGATAATTTCAGGAGAAATAGAACGAAAGTTAAACCGAATAAGTGCATTTAGACTAATATTTAGGCAATAAATGCAAGGAAACGGTGGTTTGTTTCAGTAATATTTCGATATAATTCTATATCGCATTCATCGTCAGACTAGGTGACAATGCAGTAGCTAAAGTTTAAATACTAAAAGGGTGGTAAATTAGCATCAATAGGCACGTGAGAATGAAATAAGTACAAAACAAAACGAGGAAAAACTGTCATGAGAATAAGCAGAGTTCTCTGCTGGCCTTCAAGCCATTGTTCAAGGATGGCGATGAACGTTTTATGTGATAGGCTTCTTTGTATAGAAGGAGGTTCCAATTGTCGTCACTGTCAATTATCTTTGTGTTGCTACGCACGGTTTCGGTGAAAAATTCTTTGGTGGTCGTAGAAGGTGGGCCGGTCTTATTGGAGAAAATGTCTGGTAAATTATACAGGCCTTGAATGTGTTGGATATTATCACACTGTCGAAGATGTTTGTATATAGCACTTTCTTTATCCGTGAGCGCGTGTTCTTGTGTGCGAGTAAATAGAGTTCTGTTCGTTTTGCCGATGTAAGAGCAATTGCAGCCGGGACAAGTGAATTCGTAAACAACATCTGATTTGCATAATGGTGGTGTTTTGTCTTTAGTACTCGTGAAGAAGCATAATTTTGTGGTCTTCTGTTTTATTCGAATGTCCACATTCGGGTCGACGAGACTTTTGCGCAGTTTATGCTTAAGTTTCTTAGTAAGCTGTGTTGTTAGGTCACCAACGAATGGGATGGTAAGCCATATAGTAGTTGGATCCTGGTTTGTTTGGGAGGTGACATTGGTGCAATGATCAGGAGCCCTATTTTGCGCCATAGTAGTAAAGCGTTTAATTAGCGATTTTGCAATACGCTTGGGGAAACCATTCCATGATAAAAACTGTCCGATTAGTTTGAGCTCGGTTAAACTGCGCAGAAGTCTCGTCGACCCGAATGTGGACATTCGAATAAAACAGAAGACCACAAAATTATGCTTCTTCACGACTACTAAAGACAAAACACCACCATTATGCAAATCAAACGTTCATCGCCATCCTTGAACAATGGCTTGAAGGCCAGCAGAGAACTCTGCTTATTCTCATGACAGTTTTTCTCTTTTTGTTTTGTACTTATTTCATTCTCACGTGCCTATTGATGCTAATTTACCACCCTTTTAGTATTTAAACTTTAGCTACCGCATTGTCACCTAGTCTGACGATGATATAGAATTAAATCGAAATATTACTGAAACAAACCACCGTTTCCTTGCATTTATCGCCTAAATATTAGTCTAAATGCACTTATTCGGTTTAACTTTCGTTCTATTTCTCCTTAGTATTTTCCTCCTGTGTTTTGATTACACCTTAGACTGATTACTGAGGCAATTCTTCTGTGCGGTTGCTCTGGCCAGGGGCTGCTATGAGTTCTTCAGCCGTTAGTAAATTCTGTGGCATTTTAGACAATGGTCAGGCAAGACCGCGGTTTCGACCCTAATCTTGTGAATCTCTTCAGTTGCTGAATCCTGAGAGATGATAGAGATGAGTTCTCGCGTTTACCGCTTAATTTCAAGCCCCTGCACTTAAACCACCGTTTTAGTTGCTCAACTGTGTATTCCTCTGGTTCTCTTTTGAATTTAGAGCCAGGAAGGTCGTCTTCGTCGGTTAAAACCGTTAAAGATCGAAGCGAACTGCTTGCCATTCACATGTTCTTCCCTAGTCATCTCTTACATAATTTGAATTTGTTTGTCTGAGTCTCGACGGGGTGTGAAATCTCGTGACGTCATTAGTGCACAGCGCTATTGGTCATCCAGTACTTTGTAGTGATCTCTAAATGTACATGTAGAAAGAATTCTGACCACAGTTTTATACAAAAGGATGAAAATCATCATTCATGATCCAACAAAAAAAATGCAGTCTGATCACCCTGCTTAATGCAGTTTAATCACTGATCGCTTTGTACATGTACCAAGAATTCTGACCACTGTTTGCAAAAGGATGAAAATCATAATTCCCGATCCCACAAAAAATGCACAGTCTGATTCATCATTACATCGCATAAGGTCATGCACAGCCCAATTTTCTGATTCCTGGTAAATTATAAAAACACAATACAAATGGCTGTTGACTCCCACTGAATCCCACGCCTGACGGAATCACCTACAAGTCCAACTTGAAATGCTGGATGGTGAGCTAATCAAAGTCTGTACAATAAAATACAACCAGGTCATTGTATTTTTAAGCAGCTTACATGCACTTTATAATTAACTTATAATTAAGAATTAAAACGCAGAAAGAAAAGGATACTGTACCTTTCCAGTCTCAGCATTACCCATGCTGATTATTTTTATACGAATGGCCGTCTTGTTTCGATGAAATTTGTCCATGTTGATATTGTTTATAGCTTGAAAATTTGAGAAAATCACGTCGCAAGTTCACTACGATCGAAACAGATTTTGCCGTTGATCGTCAGCGAATAAGCTTCTCACGAAAACAGCCATCTTAGACGCAAGATATTCGGAGATTTGGTGGCAAAAGCGATTAGGAAACAGCTCGTAAAGTTGTCAATGGCAGTAAACAAACTCAAAAGTTCATAGAAACAGCGCCAACGCCATCTTGGTTGTTAACCTCATTACCAGTCTTCCTCTAGAAAACCTTGCTGGAGTGGAATGGAACTGGGGAGTACTTAACCAGAAAAGCATTGTTCGTTTCAAGCGTGCGTGCCAGCTGTCGATCACTGTTATCTCCCCTAAGACATGAAATCAACAAGACCTTACTGTTTTTTTTTTTTGTTTTTTTTTTTTTTTTTTCTCATCCCATATCCAGCGCGCGCTCGTGGAATAAGTGCTCAAACGGTCTAAGAGATATCAACGGAATAAAATTTACTTCTTATCGAGTTGTCCCGGCCATTTCTCTTCCCCCCCCCCCCCCTCCCCCACCCCCACTTACCTTAGGAAGGCCTGAGGCTTACCTTATACTTTAGAAAGAAGATGGGTACTTTCACAAAGTAGCTATCCCCCCCCCCCCTCCCCCTCCCCGCGCCAGTTAAAATCACTTATCGGAACACTTTTTAGCAGTAAATATTTCTCGTCCCTTTATTCTACTTATCTTACTGCCCATTTTTTTTTCTAGTAAATATCATAGACACTTTGTCTGCCTTGATGCCCCTCATGGATCTTGATTTTACACAGCGTACTCCGCAAGGGAAGCACTTTATCCAAATAAAGTTTATTAAGCTAAAAAAAACTCCGCTATTTGAGCACAAGAAAATGCTTCAGAACGTTAGAAGCGGTTCAGTAAAGCCTCCATTCATTTCCCTGTTGACAAAGGGAAACATTCAGCTTTTAAAGGAAGTTTACACTGATGAAATAAATTGACATTAAATAAAATTGCTAGAAATGCCGTCAAATTTCAAACTTTGTTGAAAAAAAGTAAATCGTACTTCTGATTTTTTTTATTACTTAAAATGCCATTTTATTATCTCTTATTTCTGCGTTTATTTCCTCCCCGCCCCCCACCCCCTACTTCCCATCCACCGAGTCCAACTTTTAGAACGTGATAAGCAAATTCAACTATTTCACACAAAAGACCTTCTGCTTCCTGTGGCAACCATATGGCGTCCTAAAATTCAAAGTAGTGTGCGTGGGCAATTCAAAATCGAAAATAAGGTAACAGTTTTTCTAATTCGGCTCTTTTTTCGTACACTAAACTCGTTTTTCTCCTATTAGGGAATTTAGAGTTTAGGCATGATTTTTGACAACTGTTAAAAATATTCATTTTATTGAACCGAAATATTCGGGATTGTTATTAAAATACTAGGTGTTCGATAAGCCTTGCATTTTTCAAGTTGTCAGTTTAGTGCATTACTGATCATGATCTAGGCAAAAATCCAGCTAAAAATATTTCCTGTATGTGGAACTGCACCTTACTGTGTTTAATTATAAACTGAAGTCATTGACGAACTTTTAGCTGATCTTATTAAGGACGATGACTCCTAATATAGGGATATTCTTAAGCTGTCTTTTAGGGTTTTTTTTTCCAACTTGGAGCTTAATTATCTCTGAAGAATTAGTAGTTACTGACTAAGCGTTCTTTTGAAATTCCAACAGCCCTTGCTAAGATCAGCTTCTACCGTATAGTCATACACCGCTCAAAAAATGCATCTGCATTAGTTGGAATCGCCCAGTTACGAAATCCGAGTCTGGAAACCATCCAAGGATGCGCAGACTGTATGCGCAGTAACAAATGGAGACACCGTCATTAAATTAACATCATTGACAATGATTAACAAAATCACTCCCTAACTTAGGAATTTCTTAGCGTCTCTGTTTAAACTTTGTAAATTGCTCTGGTCGTCAGCTAACTCTAATGTCCCATTCACACAAAGGCTTAAACACGTTTAAAAGCTGTTTAGTTAAACACAGTTCAAAATTGTTTCCTCCATAAGGCTGCTTTAGGGTTTTTGTCGACTACAGATTTAGCACAAAATGAAAGCATTAGTTAAATTTACTTGAACCCTATGTTAAAGCCAATGGTTCAGCTTTCTGTTACCAATTTTCATTCTGTTAAACCTGCCTGGTTTAATTGAATATGTTCCGTTGGTGTGAATGGGGCTTAAGTTGGCACATATGACGAGAACGTCAGTAACTCCCTCAACGAGAAACATCGAAACGCGCTTTGTATTCATTTAAAATATGCTAGCTATACATTATAAGAGAGTCTAAGAAATAAGTCAATCACCGTATATTATCATATAATGATGAACTCGTCGTCTCGAACACGGTCGCTATCTTTGCTAACCATGGAAAATAACCGTTTTGTTTTCCTGCAAGCAATTGCACAACCAACGAGAGCAAAAGAGCACATCGGCACAATAGAAATGAGTGCGGGGTATGGTCGGTCGTTTTCCACTTGACTCAGAAGTGCAATTGCAGTCGAGTAACTTGCAACCACTCCAATGAGACATCTGGACGACTTGAAAAATGACATAGCGAAGTTCGCCACTATGGCGCCGATGATAATGTCGCCTGTCCCTAGAAAAACGTGCGTCTCGTTCTCACCAAAGCGAACGGTAAACACTGATGGAAGTTCCCAGGCACTGTTCATTTCAAATAGCTGACATAGTAGATTTCCACATTCACCTACGCTTAAAAGCTGCGGGGATTGGTTCATCCGCGCGAGAAGGCAAACGTCATAGACCAGAGCCGTCCAGAGAAAGATCTGCAAAAAGGCGAAGTTTCGGAATTGAACATGACTGGCTAGAAAAGCGAACATTGCGATGATCACGTTGTTGATGATCCAGCGAAATTCTGTTTGCACGGAGAACAACCAGACGGCACCGAAAAGAATTCCCATCAAGTATCCAATCTTTAGTGGGAGCCATTGGGCAAAAGCGATCACTATGAAGCTCATTACTGCGATGTGTTGTAAGACGATCATCACGGATGGGTAGTATTGGAGAATCACCACCGCTAGGCCCATGGCTCCGAAATAGGAGAAGTTAAAAAATAAATATTGCGGTAGTTTCAGTTCTTTTCCTTTGCTCTGAAATTCCGGCGATGCGATCTCTTGGTTGTCTGTTGCTAATTCTCCAGGAATCTTCAAAGCATTCGTCGATTGTCCATTTCGTCGCATTTTTTCGCCGTAAATAGCGCTGAGAAACACCAACACACTAACGGACACGTCCATGATCCAAAAATTATAGAAAACCATTTTCAAAGCAGGAAAATGAGATATTTGTAATCTATTTCTACGGTTCTTGTTGTTCAACAAGATGTTATATTTGATTTGAAACTCTCTATTGTCAGAAGTCGGTACGACCTGTTCTGACGCCACTAAGTGAAACACCGATCAGAAACAGGAGGTGTTGAATAATGGATTAGATGCAGCGAGGTCTTTTATGGTAATTTACCGGTGGAACAAGCAGTGATACGCTTTCTTAACCACAGACATTTATGTTTTCAGTGACCCAGAACCATATTTGTTTGGTTTGATATGGCTAGCGGATCGACGACATCAAAGTGCCATCCCATTACGGAAAAACCTACTTATTCAATGCTAATGCAATTTTACTATGGATGAAATCTTCACCAATGAGCCATGATTGAAATGACTAAATTAAACCAAACGGCTTTTATTTTTTTATTTTTTTCTAAAAAGCTTTCGCATTATTTTAATATTTTTTTCCTCAAATTGGAATGGTACAAAGAGAACAAGATGCAGTGAATTATGGCCACCAGGCTTACATATAAAACACAACATCGCATTTATTTCACATGTACCTCTCATCGACATTTTAAAAATCCTGGCAGTATGGAGGATGTTTGCCACACGAACCTAGTTTAACGAGTCCCCTGTAGTTCAATGTTAGAGCATACGAATTAATAAGTTCCTTCCTTTTGCTTTTTCATTCTTTTTTTCTTTTTTGCCTGCTATCTAGAACCTAAATTAGCCAGGGAGCTAACAAGATAACGAAATGGTTTATTTAGCTTCCTTGCTTGCACATTATTTTAACTAATAATTAATTTAATTCTATATATCACCACTACAAGATTGTAAGAATCAACCATGTACGTTGAAAAAAAGCACAAATAAAAGATTATTACTAAAAGATTATTGAAAGAAATGTGATGGTATATTTCCAGCCTGGTGAATGAATGAGAATGATGATTATTCAAGAAAGTGACGCAGGCATACTCGGAAAAAAGAAATCCGAGTGCTCCTATCAGGAGTCGAACCTAATACCTTCCGATTACCAGTTCGGATGCTCTGCCACTGAGCTACAGGAGACTCGTGGGAGCTAAGGTCATTAAACTAGGTTCATGGGACAAACATCCTGCATACTGCTAGGATTTGAATGTCGAACGTGTGGTATATGAAAGAAATGTGATGGTATATTTCCAGCCTGGTGAATGAATGAGAATGATTTCATGTTTGTCCCATGAACCTAGTTTAATGGCCTAATAGCTCCCACGAGCCCTCTGTAGCTCAGTGGTAGAGCATCCGAACTAGTAATCGGAAGGTCTTAGGTTCGACTCCTGATAGAAGCACTCGGATTTCTTTTTTTCCGAGTATGCCTGCGTCACTCTCTTGAATAATCATCATTCTCCTAAAAGATTATTATTACGATCTAGTGATCGTAAAGTCATCGGGTTCCACTCCTGTTGGGAGAACTCGGATTTTTTTTTTCCGAGTATGCCTGCGTCAATGACGGAGAAAAAGGTACAATTTCTATACTTCTATTGCTTTGATCTGTACACACTCTTTTTGTTATATATAACAATTTATTTTATAAGAATATCGAGGCCGAAATTTGCGAAATTTTAAGAATATTTTAAGGATAAACCCGAGGCTGAGATTTTTAAAAGAATTTAATTTTGTGTGTTGAAAATTTACACCCTATCTAACCCAGGAAGGGAGGGGAAGGGGTGGGGGTGTTTTTACTGAGTATTAAACCAGCTGCCCAAGTAAGAGATCTTCTTTAAAGTTTATCTAGGGAGGAGTTGATGTAATAGTTCATCGTTCACGTGACTTGTTGTTTCCACATAGAAACGAGTTTGTCGGTCATTTTTTTGAGTAGTAGATTTTAGGATGAACCTTACAACAAAACAAAACCGTCCAGATGAAAAATAGTCTCTTAACTCTATGGACGTCTCCCTTTAATTCTGTCACTCCAGTGTATACAGCTATTTCAATTAACGTTGTCGGATCAAAGCTTAAAGCTTAAAGACATCTTCAAAGAGGCTGCCACCTCATTCATTTGATATTCTAACATTTCTTTCATTCAAATGGCTCGCCATCGTATATCTTCACTGGACGGACGAGGTATAGCTGATTTTGATGAACTTACTATAAAAAAATCCACAGAATTTTGAGGTCTTGTCTTACAGCTTTATACTTTGACCCGACAACGTTAATTGAAATAGCTGAAGGTACGATTGTTCTCAAGTGCATAGCGTACAAGCATTATTACAACACAAACCAGGTACTTCTGTTTTGTGATGTGAATGCCGCTGTTATGGTATAACAAGAGTTTTCTTTTGAGGGGGGAGGGAGTGGTGGAGAAGGAATAACCCCACTACTACCGTTACCATACCCCAACTCTCTTTCTCGTTGAACCAACATCATAATTCCGCAAGAACAAACGGGAACAAATTTCCTTGCCTAGCAGATGAGATTATTTGCTAATTTGAGTGCTTAACTTCATCTATTCAGATACTTAACACACACATGTGCAAAATTAAGACCGCTGATACAATGTAACTCAATTAAGACAAGTAGAGTCAATAATACAACACAATTTTTTTTCTTTCTATGGCAAACATTTGAAATAAGCGCCTTCCTTTCCTACCCCTCTGAATGGCTGGCGTTGAATGAGTACTTAGAAGACAAAGATTCAGCTTTTTGCTAGTCGTTTTTTTATAATTCGTCATTTTCTAAGTACAATCATATAAAGTAGTTCAGAATCAAAGTTGCTCCACTCTTGACAACACAATTACAGCACAAGAACCCGGTTCTTTAATGCACTTATCATTGGCTTTCCCGGGGGTCAACCCCCGGGGATTTCTTTTAACGATCAAACAAAAACCTTCTAAATCCCCGGGGAATAGGGCATAAAAGTCACGCCAAATCCCCCTCCCCAGGGGCTTAGGAGCCAGAATACCTTCATTTTTCGCTAGCATCCTAGAAACTCACAAGACAGTTGTCTGTCTTAGCTTTAAATATCTGCTGCGGATGCGAGCTAAGCGACAAAATAATGGAGGTACATGTCAGCTCTAAGAACACAATAGCTCTTTTTCAGATTAAAAGCAACTCAGAGAACTAAAAGACAGCACAACAAGCTATAGCATTATAGCTCTCGAAAGCGAGCTTTGTAAAGACGAGGATCTGTTAGACACTCATATCCGTGATTACAAACTTCCTGCAATCTTCTAGCCTCCCACGCAGACGTCCTTAGGGGTTCATCACGCGTTTCCTTCCCCATGCGTTTCCTTCCGTTCGTGGGGAAGGAAAAGCGTGACGAACCCCTAAGGACGTCTGCGTGGGAGGCTAGTAATCTTCCCGCAGCGAGATACAATGGCATAAGCATAAATTCATGAGTTAAGAAATCACGGATCCTGTATCTCCACAGATAACATTTATTTAGTGCTACCTGAAATCTTGCAGTCAATCCAAGCCGATAAGCCTTAACAAATGCCACAGAGCTAGCATACACAATGGCATATCAAAAACTAACCCTTATGGCTCAGAATGATCAGTAAGAAACCCTCCATTCAGTATATTAGAGAATTCCCCCTCATGATCAAGACAAACACCATGAAGCAGAGCAGTCGCATCACATTTTGATCTAGGGAAGAATCTCTTATACAAAAAGGAAATTTTAAAGACATACTTGGAAAAGCAAAACTGAAAAGGCTTTTATGAAGACAACGGACACACAGTGGGAGTCGCGCAGCTCTGTCAACCCCATTTTAACATGCCATGTACCGCTGACCAATGATGACCAAATCCCGGGGGTGCATCCCTGGGGTCTGAAGCGTTCGTTTCCAAAACTAAACAATGTCCCCACCCCGCGGGCCCAAAATATTATCAAAAATGTACAATTTCCCGCATGTTCCCGGGGGTTTCCCGGGGGTGTCCCGGGGGTCAACCCCCGGGAAAGCCAATGATAAGTGCATAATTGCAAGTCGCAAATTACAATTTCTAGGTCCACGTATTTGCATAATGTTACGCGTACGATGTGTGGGGTTTATAATAGAACTGTATGAAACAGCTTTGCTTATAACACAGGTGTATATATGTATACTCGGTCCATGAAAGAGCTAACTCCATTAAAAACAAATAAACAAACAAAGCCGCTACATGTGTATAGCTTCTTCATAGTCCTTCCCACGATACCTTTGTTTTTGACACCGGACGATCAACAAGACGAGAAAAATCACAGCTAGAGCTCCAAACACTCCTGTTAGGATGGCGAGAACCATTACCAGTATGTCTGAGAGAGGAAAAGTGGACAGTTAAATGGATTCCGAAATATCAATAGAATGTTTGAATAATGATGCTCCAATTAAGGTTCAGGCAGCAAACACATTTTTTTTTTTTTTTTTTACAAAATACATTGGGGTTGGGGCTTGTGATAGATAGACCTTGTTTTGAGGAATACCCTTTACAGAGGGGCCTATATATGTGAGGTTTATGAGATGTTGGAAGCCGTTTCACGACATACAGGGCAAAGTTAGTCAGGGCAAAGTTAGTTTTTGATGTACTACTACCGAGGCAGATCAAGAAGGTGCTGATAGGTTATCGTGAAGTAATTATTGTATCCCGTTAAACTCTTGATTAATTCTTCATACCTTTGTGATCGTCATCATCATCAGTGTCATCAGTTACAGCCGGCGTCTTGCTAACCATCGTAGGTTCCACTGAAGTCAGACTTATCAGATAATCATTCCATAGGGCCATTTTTTCTGGACGCATTTTGGATCTCACTGTTAGGTTAGAACTTAGTCCCAGATATGTTCCCAGGTCTGTTGTATACTGTGGCCAAGGGGTCTTCAATGGCACCGGTGTATTCGGGTCTCTAAATGACGCACACGACAAAATTATATTGTGTCAAAAACAAATGTTCAGAGAACATGAATGTAGCTATGCTTAGAAAATCACAAGAATTATTAAAAACTGAGTCATTGGATAACGTAGTCCCAGGGTTTTGATTGGTTTAGCGGCCATTGTATATGAGCCCTTATACTATGCTCGACAAATATGGTAAGTATAGGTGTCAGGGGGGGGGGGGGGGGGGGAGAAGGAAAGAAAATATCACTAAATCAGTAAGATTTAGCGATTTTCGTGGTTGCTTTTCATGAAGCAATTATTCCACTAGCTTTTGCTTGATACGAGATGAATATAGCCAACGGCTTGGTGCTGCACACCTCGTTGGCTGTCTATCATCTGCAACCAAACGCGCGCTCGTGGAATAATTGTTAAATAGACTTGAGATAAAATAAATAAATAAATAAATAAACAAATAAATAAATAAAAAAGTAAAGGTGAAGTCGACCGAGGGTCACAAACGGTGTACACGACTAGCGTTTAACGGCGATTATGTAGCATGAACACGGGTTTAATTTTTAAGTAATCCCCTAATGCTTTGAACCTTTCGCTATCTCGAAATAAGAAAAACTCGTTTTCCTTGAAAACTGTTTAATGTAATTTATAACTAAAACATCGCAGAATTGTTTTTTTTTTCTCTTTGCCCACTCACTCTTCCCGTTATTCAATGTGGCTTTGTAGGGTTAATAATTTAACAACATTAAATAACACTGGAACAATATTGATACGAAGAAGAAGGGGTGAATCATTTAATCAATCAATCAATCAATCAATCAATCTATCAATCAGTCAAGCAACCGACGAACAAATCAATCAATCAATCAATCAATCAATCAACCTATCAATCAATCAATCAATCAATCAATCAATAAGTCACTTAATTCGTCAATCAGTCAATCAATCCGCATTAAAGAAAGAAAGACCTAAATTTACCTGCACTAACAACTTACCCCGTTTTCGCAAAATTTGCCCACATGGTCATGATGCCTTTACTTAGTTCAATTTCTGCTGCAGTTGTAAGGTTCTTGGCCATTGTGAGAGGATTTCCAAACACAAAAGGAAGATCGGCCCTATGATACACTCCATACCACGGAGGCAATGGAAATGGGATAGCGGGAAATGCTTTGGGTGCTTGTTCAAGCTGATAAAAGAACGTCGAGGCTCCGTTCTTCACAAACGCATCCGCTGACTGTATCGCGGGAGCTTTAAAAGTTGCGTCTGAGTTGAGGTCAAAAAACTGTTGACGTAACACAAAAGGATCCCTGGCATCGGACCAGTCCGTGTATTCGTAGATCAGCAAGTCAGTTACTCTTGGGTTTTGATCTCGAACCCAGATTCCTTTTTTAATCTCCTCTTTGAAAAGGGATCTTGGCATGCCATGAGAAACGTTGACGCCTTTCATGACACCTTTGAAATAAAACGAGAGCATTTGATAACGTTTTTGGACATCTGCCTGCTGCAACTACATTTAAAAATGAAACAAGGGACCTTTATATGTAACAAGTGAGTGTTCGTCAGAATCCTATTGTCTATTGTGTGCCGTTGGCCTGATACTAGATGATAGAGAGCATTTATATGCCAGCAGTTATTTCACATCCTCTAACCTTCCGTATGTTACCCTGCAGGAATCATTCTTCAACTTTGGAAAATTACAGAAGGTTTCTCGGCCGCAAGGTGCATTTTCGTCCCCGGAGCTTCCACTCTCTCTCAGCCGGCGGGGGCACCCGCTGGCTGAGAGGGACAGGAGGCTCTGCGTGTTTTTTTTTTTTTTTTTTTTTTTTTTTATATATATATATCCTTCCGACTTATGTTACTGCGCATACGTTCTGCGCATCTCGAAATACTCAAGTTTCCTGTGGGTGTTGCCTACAAATACAGGGATATTTTTGTGTGGTTTAAAACTATGCGGAGACAGCAGATCTTAGCAAGTGCTCTAGGTATCCAAAAAGTTAACTTGGAGTAACCGTGCATTTTTCAGAGATAATGTTAACTTTAAATTTTGGTTAAAAAACCGCCACACGTTGCTTTGTATTTTACCGTTTTTTTTTTTTTTTTTAAGAATAACTGTTGCTTAATTTGGATTTCAATTATATAGCTCTTTCTAAGATCTGCTTTCCCTGCATAGTCAAAAACCACACAAAAAATACTTCTTTATTAGTATCCACGACAATTTTCTGTGGAGCATACATAAATTGTTCACTGTTTTACTTCTTTACATGGCGTAAGACAAAAGATAGCAAACTTGATAAGCGTACAGAGTCAAGATTGACGCAGTTATTAGCTCTCACCTGGAACACCGGAAATAAAGATTGAACCATCATCTCGTGCCACACCAATAATGATGTTAGTCTTGTTAAACTTTCCAGCTTGAAGTAGTTTAGCAGGAGAATCTGTTAGAGATGTGTAAAGTACCAAGAAATAGGTCTAAATTAATAGAGTGGTTCTCAATTGAGTTTTGTTAAGTTTTCTACGCTGTTAGATCAGCCTTGCAGTTATTTCAGTTCCTTATTGTTATTTTTTGCCTGATTAGATCTTTTACAGATCTTGCGTATACTTGCAGCATTTTCGTTTGCGGTCCTTTGCAGTTTATTCTTTTCGAAAGTAATCGCGTTTGCTTTGCCGGGTTTTGCTTGACAAAACTCGCGCCGTTTTTCTCGACCAATAAGAAGCAAAACCAAAACCAATAGTTGCCCTGCTGGTAAACGTTTTCCCGCGCTTGGCTCCAGTGAGATGCATCTGCCTCGAGTGCTGATTGGGTCATAGTGCTGTTTGTGTTTGTTGTGACTGTCAGAGTAGTCCCTTGGGTTATGGTTTTATGCATGACACTCAACTGGAAAGCGCTCTAATCGATTAACGAATGATGAAACACACCTGCTACATTAGCAAAGGTAATATTCCCCTAAAAATAATATGTAAGTCTTTAACCGGCAACCACTCATGACATTTATAATATTCACACGTCTGAGTGAAGACAAGCAAATTAACATTGGAGCTAGATTTTGACAGAAAAACGCCGACGCCGATCTTTCCATGGATGTTTCGACGCGTTATAATCACTGTTTCCACAAACATATTATTTTATCGATAAAACAAGAAATCAAAGGCACGATCTGCTACATGTGCTTCGGACTCCCCGTGCATTAAAGAAGAACGATACTCCTAGTCTCTGTAAAGCATAGAAACTTGCAGTGTTGGCCACTAAACGGCCGACGTGTAGTGTGAACACTTTACCATGTTACATAACAAAATTATAGAGCTTATCACTCATCATACCTGGCAGAAAGTATCCATCTACTACCGGTCCAAATGGCAGTAAAATTGGTTGGAAAAACACCTTGTCTTGTGCGGCCAAAATTTCTTTAACAGATTTTTCTTTCGTGCATGTTTTCAGCGAATTCATCGTACAGCCCAAGGCCTCGGCGAAGCTCCTGAGAAATGGAATACAGAGCAAAACAAATTTATGATCAAAAGCTGAATTATCTCAATTTTAAAACTGGATGGATGGATGGATGGATGGATGGATGGATGGATGGATGGATGGATGGATGGATGGATGGATGGATGGATGGATGGATGGATGGATGGATGGATGGATGGATGGGTGGATGGATGGATGGGTGGATGAATGGATGGATGGGTGGATGGATAGATGGATGGATGGATGGATGGATGGATGGGTGGATGGATGGATGGATGGATGGATGGATGGATGGATGGATGGATGGATGGATGGATGGATGGGTGGATGGATGGATGAATGAGAGACAGGGCCAGTGAGAGACGGGCATAATAATTATAAGATTCCCGAGCTTGTGTTGAGTCCGCAAACTGTGGTTTTTGCGATGAAGGAGATTTAGTAATCAATAGATTTTTGTCTTGTTCCTTGATGCGAATGTTGGTTTGACAACGAAGTCTAAATGTTTGCTTCTAATATGAGGTCTGTTCAACCTGTGGCGATTAATGTTTTTCCCGTAAGAACAAAGAGTTTACGTCAAAGGGAAGAGGTGTGAATAACTTGAAAGTTGTGACGAATTTAATATCTTTTAAATAGAGGAATGATCCTCGAAGTTAGTACGAAAACTGAAAGCCTGAAATAATTCAGGCTTGAACGGGATTCGAACTCAAGACCTCTGCGATCCCGGTACAGTGCTCCACCAACTGAGCTATCAAGCCAACTGGTAGCTGGTCATATTGTGAGTTCGTAAATTTCCGTACTGACTGCGAGGAATATATTTCCTATATTTAATCTATTTTTTCATCCGCAGTTCGAAATATATGTTTCATATATTTATATCCGTTTAATTTTCTTTGTTTATTGACCGATTGACTGATCCCCTTGTTTATACCTTGCTCGTGAATCAGCCTCGTCTCTTTCCACCGTTGAAGATATGGCGACGGCTGTTCCGCTCTGCATGATAACATTCTGATACAAGCCGCTGGCCAGTGGAGACAGCATTAATAGGGCAACGCACATACCGCCAGCCGATCCACCAAATATGGTAACCTTGCTGGGGTCTCCTCCGAACCTATCAGTTGGAAATCAGCGGCTGTATAAACTGGTCACGGTTAATTATAACGAATAAAACCTCAACGCTAAAAATATAAATAATAAAAATAAATATAAAAACTTATAAATAAACTTAAGCTGCACTACATTAATAAGACATGTTTAATTAAACCAGGTTTAACGAAATAAAAATTGCAAACAGAAAGCTGAACCATTGGCTTTGACATATGATTCAAGTAAACTTTAACTATTTTCAATATGCTTTCATTTGTGCTAAATCTGTAGTCGACAAAAATCAGAAAGCAGCTTTTATGAACGAAACAATTTTAAACTGTGTCTAACTAAACAGCTTTTAAACGTGTTTAAACCTTGGCGTGAAGGGGGCATTAAACATAGATGGGCTCGGCATTTTTTTTTTTTTTTTTCATTCCTCTGTCCGAAACTGCGAAACCTTCTAAGCCAGCACAAATTTGCATATTATTTCATCAGAAACTGGTGCTGTGACTGTGTGGGAGTGGAACTGAGGAATATTTGGCTTAATTATCTGAGTTGATGACGTAATCTGGCCAAGTGTAGACTTACACCATGGCCCGGGGGGGGGGGGGGGGGGGGGTGGGACTCTCATATGAAAGGGGCGGGGATGCTCGTCGGAAATTTTGAATTAAACCCCTAAAGGAGACCAATCTGGGCGTGGCCCAAGCTTTCCTGACCCCTAAAAGAGACCATTTTAAAGCACAGACAATTATACATTTTTATATTTCTTCGCGTGCAAATCTCTAAAAGAAACCTTCACGGCTAAATATGATGGCGTTTTGCCCAGAACCACCCTAAGTGAGACCAAAACCCGAAATTTACACCCCTAGGCGAGACGACGAACATCCCCTCCCTTTTTATATGAGAGTCCCCTCCCCGAGCACCATGGTTACACAGAAAGCCAAACAACGAACCCTTTTTATTCGACCTCTTCATATTTATTTTTGTTTTCCACATTACCATCCAACAATAGTATAGCTCTACTGCTCACCGATACAAAACCACATACAACCCACAATTCCTTGATTTGCTTTGACGAAACGCCAGCACTCGAATTTCTTTACGGAGACCAAATTACCGGGGGGGGGGGGGGTCCATATAAAAGTAACAGGGGTAATCGTCCTACCTTTTAGGTGTTAAAGTTCGTGGTTTGGTACCCCTTAAAATCTAAAATGACTTCCGTCAGAGAAATGGTGGTACCTTTTTGAGCCCAACTGAATATGAGTGGAAGTAAATGTCAGTCAACTCATTTGGTACCTTATGCTTGTCCAAAAGGGACAATATATCAAGACTTACTTATTTACATCAAGTTTCATATTTCAATGTTAAGGTGGGGCTCTACCTGAATTTGAGTGAAATTTGAAGAGGTTTTAAGAATGGATAGCAGAAAGAAAATGATTTTTGGAACACTAACAGACAGTCGATAACCACGCAAGAGCACCCCAGGTTGCTAGTGGACCGAACTTGGTATCCGTCTATTTATTATTAACTACAAATTCTAATTATAAAACTTCACTAAATCTTCAACATTTCTTATTTCTTTTAATTTTACCAATCCTTCAAGAAAAATTATTTCCTTCCAAATATACCTAAAAATCACCCAAAAATTCATAAAACACCCCAAATCATTGATTTGTGTTATGAATGGAGGGTTTTTGTATTGCTTGAAATGCAAACAAGATATTTTGATTTGACCGATTTTAAGCGGCGTGAAAACGGCTTTCAGGTGAGTCCCCACCTTAAGATTAGTATGCCGTGATATGTTAAGATTTGCATATGTCTGCAACAAGATTTAAATACACATATCAAGATTCGCCCGCGAATATTCATTAAGTTTCGAATAAAAACACTAAATATGAAAAGGAAATATGAAACTTGATGTAAATAAGTAAATCTTGATATTTTGTCCCTTTTGGACAAGCATAGTACCTCTTAGGGGTAAAAAATTGTTCGGACCTTGCACACAAAACAGATTTCTGGTACCTTTTAGGGGTTCTTTTCAAAATTTCCGACTATCACTGACCCCCGTGACTTTTATATGGGAGTCCACCCCCGCCTCCTTCCGGGAAAATTAAATAACGTTATTATCTCTGTTGGTAAAACAAAACATTTGCTTCTTTTTTTTTTTTTTTTGCCTTGAAATAAAAACCTCTTTCTCAAAGTCAATCCAGATTGTTTCGACCCAAAGAAAGTAGATGCTAGGCCTGAAAATTTAAATCTGATAACTCACATGGAATATATCATGATGCAGCAGCAATTCAAGATCAATCAACTTTTTAAATTTTCACGGTTTGTTAATATTATGTCTTTCAATCTATGACATAACCTTGTTGAGCGAATTGACCTATTACCACTTTTGATAACAATAGGCCATCTATGAATAATTAGGACAAAGCCAACAGACCGTGCATTATGCTGCAAACATAATGCCTGTAATACGACAATATTCCTCTTATTATTTGAATTGTTGTTTCTTACCTTTCAATGTTTTTATTCACCCATTTCAAGGCCTCTATTTGATCCAGTAGCCCATAGTTCCCTCTCAGATCGCCACTGTTCGCGCTCAAAAATCCCAGAACTCCCAATCGATAAGCAGCCGTGACAACGATCACGTTTTCTTCGGTCGCCAAAACGCTGCCGTCGTAGCCTAGAGTGTCTCCTAAAATAAAAGCTCCGCCGTGGAACCATAACATAACCGCGAGGGCTGAACTGCTTGTTGAGTTTCCGGGAACGTACACATTCAGCAGTAAGCAATCTTCGCTCATAAGCGGGAGTTTGGATGGATTAGCTGTTGGCTGAGGACAAATCTTCTCCGTCTTGTTAGCGACTAAAGTTGAAGTCCACTTGTCTGGTTCAACTGGATATTCGAGCCGTTCTGCCTTGGCAAAAGGGATTCCCAAATAGCTTTTAGCCGTCCTGTTCGTTGGAAGCTTGATTACAGACCCGCTCACCGGTCCATAGATCGTGTTTATTATTGTAGCCGTTGAGTGGTTCAAGCAGCAAAAGTGTACTGTGAGCGTGATCCATGCTAAACAGGCGGCAAAGGGAAATACTGCCATTGTTGGAAGCCACTTTCTATCTGCCGTTAGACTGTATGGTGCTACAATCGAAGAAACACTTGTGAAGAAGCGTCCGATGTTCGGGTGATTGTGAACTGTTTAACGGTTCGGTTCAATGCAAATGTCACACGAGCGACCACAATTCATGTCACACTCGAGTTACTTTTGAGAGGATACATTCCTGACACTTTAAATAAAATCTATTAAAGGTTTTAGTTATGTCCTTTTTTAATAAGTGCAACAAATGTGAATTTATTTATTTATTTTTCATTAATTTAGCCTGAAGCATCCGTCAGACACTCAACCAGCTGCGGTGTCCTTCTTACGGGTTGGAGCACAGGCGGACCACCCTCTGTTTCCGTGGTGTAATTGCTGTTTGGAACTCAAGCAACACGATCGGTTGAAATTTTAGTCGAGATATTTAGGTCGCCTTTTACCTTTATGTAATAAAGTTTCAAGGAAATGTTGATTGAGTCGCGCGTGGTTTATTGCCATTCCGAGCCGTAGAAACCTTTCTCTGGCGAGTTTACTGGTACCGGCCTGTTCCAAACAGCAATTACACCACACAAACAGAGGGTGTTTTGCCTGTGGTTCGAGTAGCATTTTACTGATCTGTGATCGGTCATACGCGTACTAAGTCACGGTTGGCGGACACCTGACGCATAACCGCCTCTTCGGGACGGAACCATTGCAATTTGTATTAAAATGAGCAATGAGAGAAAACGTCGGTGGGCATAGCACTTGAACTGAGTCCGATTTATTCCCGGGTACTGCGATCTTTACTTGGTTTCCCTCCGAGGCTATCCCATGCAACACTACAATACTACGGCAGTAAACAAAGTAACCCTTTCGGGCGGATCAGTCGTCTCCGTACTGAGCCCACTACCCTGCATTACATGGAATACCCACGCACCTTTACTGTTTTACCAGCTCAGTTTGTAATTTGTGACCTTTTGAAGATTTTGGTTTTGCTTGTACGGTCAGAGCCGTCGGGTGCTTTCGCTAAAAAATTAAAGTCGAAGTCAGAACATTTACGGACCTGAAGAAACTTTGTTCGCCAAATTGGCAAGCAGTTGTTGTGCTTTACATAAATATGAGATGGCGGTAATTCAAACTTTTGAACGATGTCTTTGGCCCACCGAAAACATAACAAATTACTTAAGTTGTTAGTTTTATCAAAGTCGAAAGAAAACTTTTAAAAGTCTAGCTTTCTTCGATTGCCACTAAATCCGAATTTCTGTGGCAGAGAAGCGGCGTTCCGAGCAAATTATACAACCAACAACGTCCTTTGGGTTGTAGGATCGTTTAATTCAGTTTGAATTTATCCCAACGGAAAGACTATCGACAAGAGAGGATGTTGCTATCGACGATTTTGGAGAAAGGAAAGTTATTTCGACTATGAAATAACACCACACAGAAAACAAGATAAAATCGGGTAGATTTTTTTTAAGAATCGGGTTTACAAGTGTTTTTACAACAGTGTATATTAAATCATTTATATTAATATCCAAATTGAAAATAAAAACTTTCGAAACGAAATATTACTGCAATGAAAGCTAAAGTTACTAAAGACACGCCAAACATAGTCACAACTGATTTCAATTAGTGGCATGGGATCGTACGAAAGGTTCAAAAATAGAATTTGCTAAGCTCAAAAATTTTATATTCTGCTAAAGATATTTATCTAAGCACACCTTACTAACAATTTTCTTTTACAAACATCCAAAATGTTGGTTAGAAATTACTGAAAGATCACACCACAAACTTCACGCTTTCGATAAGTGGGATCGTACAAAAGGCTCAAAAATAGAATTTGCTAAGCTCCAAAGTCATTCTGTTAAAACATATTAATTTTTGATTGGTTCCCTGTTAATCTTTTGTTGTCACGGTCCTATATAAGCCTCATATACCACCCGAATGAGCGGGAGTGCATTGCTCCAAGTGATGCATGTTACTCTGCTATATATTTGCCTCCCATCACTTTCCCATTATATCGGCCCGAATTCGCCCATCCACTCTATGAATTCATACCACATGCACACCTCATGATCCCTCTATAATGAAGTCCCCCCCCCCCCCCGCCACACGTGTCATCACGTATACCATCACCTCACACAAATCCACCCATATCCCAATACCTTACTTCATAACCCGCCCCACCCACAACGTATCATCCGGTTCATACCGATAAATTCTCCCATCACCCACCCGTATTTTCTCGCCACCCATTTCTTTACAAGTATCCACAGTACCCCACTATGACCCTAATGAATCATCCTACGGATTTACACTTCCGTGAAAATCAACCACTGATAAATTCCCTCACACATTCACTGATGTATGGCTTGTATATGTTCCCGCAAACGTTTGCTCGTGTAGGTAAACACATAGATCTTCTCTCAAATTTACCAAGTGTCCACTATATATATTCGCTTATGGCCGTTATCACATAGATTTTCTTTTAAATTTTCCAAGCACTCATAAAGGTGTTTAGTCCTGAATTCAAATATAAATAAGATAATGTATTTTGTAATATATATCAACAGTCAACCTGTTTTCACGGGCATCGCTTTATTAGGAGAGTTTTGACTTGGTCCTTGCAACATTCTTGACAAAAACAAACTAAAATAAACAAACACAATCTTCTATATTCAGACACAGTACCTGAGGCAACCGAAGAGTAGATTCGGTAGAGGTTCGGGGCTAAAAATTACCACCTTTCCATAGAATTTAGATCAGACAGAAGAAAGATCTCCGCAGTTGGTACGCAACTTAAGCAGTTGCGAAAAGAAATCCTGAAAAAAAAATCCAGGCTTGAATGGGATTCGAACGTCAACCCATGACCTATCAAGCCAACTGGGAGCTGATTTTTTTGTAAGTTCGTAATATACCCGTGAAGGATGAATATGCTTTCTTTTCACAACTGCCTAAGTTGCGTACTAACTGCGAGGATCTTTCTTCTATCGGATCTTTCATCCGCAGTTCAAAATATATGTTTCATATATTTGCATTCATTCATAGAATTTAGATACGTAAATAATGATTTTAACAAACACCAGTTTTGTTGATTTCTTGATAGTTCAGATCAAGTAAAGATACCTTCAGCTAAAGGGAGATTAACTATACCTGAAAGAGGAGAGAAAATGAGGTAAAAAAAAAAAAAAAAACTCTAAGTTATACGCATAGAAATGCTATCATATAGTCTGGTGTTTTACCTGTGGCTGATCTGCCGTAGTCCGCGTGAATTTGTTGGTTGAAGGAAAATAGCTTCACTACTGTTAGTGTTTAAGAAATTTCTTCTCTCAAGACCTGTGCTATATTCATTAATTGATGTCTTCCGTCAAATTTGATATACATGTAGGTATGGTATATACCGGTATATTGCAACTAAATCAGCTACGTCAGGTTCCAAATACCGGACGTACTGAGCACCAGTTTCACTGCTGGGGTGTAAGCCGTCTCGAAAAGCCAAGCCAGTCTGGCAAACCGAGCTAGTCTGAGACTAGCCTGGAAATCAGAGCCGAGAAGCCTATGTTTGGAACTGTAGGTATTTTCGTAATTCGGAGAAAGTGCGAATAAGTTAAAATTACCGTTGTATCACTTCCTTCTGTTCACAATTTAGTACAGTGGATGATTTAGGATGATATAGATGTTGCCAAGAGAGGATGAAGGTACATCCTCTCTTGATGTTGCTTTATTTATGCACAAAGTCTATCATTGCCTTAAATGATCTTCCTAGGAGTCGTTTGAAAAAAGAACTTCTCTAAACACAGATGAAACGGCACCAGTTATAATAACAATAATAATAATAATAATAATAATAATAATAATAATAATAATAATAATAATAATAATAATAATAATAATAATTATTATTATTATTATTATTATTTTATTATTATTATTATTATTATTATTATTATTATTATTATTATTATTATTATTATTATAAACTGTGACAAACTACTCTGCTAAACTCAACAGTAGGGTTGTAAAAATTACTTCGATAATATTTGATTAGCGTACTAACGATAACCCTGTTCTGTCAAGATGTTTTAAAATTATTGAAACTTGATGGCTTATCTCTTCAGGGATCTTGTTTCCTTAGTCATATTTTCCTGTAATACAGGCTGGCTCACTTCATGATCTTGAATGTGCCAATTTTACACAAAATTTCTAACATTGCATGGATGAACACTTGAAACATTAGCAAAAACATGTTCTACAAGAAAACACACCAAGGTTAGCTTTTTCAAGCTTTATTATCAAGGCTCCATACAATTTTATCTTACGCCTTGGCTGTATGAGATAGCAATAGACTTCCCAGCTACATGTCTTCAAAATCTTTTTCACGCAGATTTCGTTTACGACACGTGATGATTATCAACAAGACGAGTAAAATCACAGCAAAGGCACCAAACACTCCTGTTAAGATGGCGAGGACCATCACAAGTGTATCTGGGGAATTAAAGATATCAAAAGTCTTAGTAAGTCGTCAATCTCGCAATCGCACTATCTAGTTTGAAGACTATGCATGTGAAATTTAGTGTGCAAAAAGAGCCTGTGACGCTAATCAAAAACCACATACTATAGAATAAGGTAGCTCAACCATACTGGGTCAAGTTCCGGTGGAAAGGTGATACCCCATACAGTAAGCCGGCCTATACACGAGGAGGCTTCACCCGGAAGAGCTTCAGTACATTGAATTGTTGCAAACATAGACTGGGAATCGAAAGGGTAACCACTCAAACCAAGAACTAAAGGGGTTCGACACAACCTTGCAGGCATTCATGGCAGACAATTGGAACGTAAAGATTCGCATGTAACCAAAGAACCTCTTAAGAATTAGTTAACGAATCAATAATTAGTTATGAATAGCTTTTGCAACACTGGGGTCAATTTAATAAACTTGTTACACTATGTCTTGTAATTTACAAGCTGAGCTCTTGCTTTTACGTGCAAACACAAGAAAGCGCACATTAAAGTTCTCAAAAACGAATTCAATAATACTCAGTAAAGACTTCAAACAATGTTTGTTGAGAGGATTTTCTGCTTATGTGTGTAATTACAAGGACACGGTTTGTTACTTACAGGTGTAAAAGTTATATTAAATTGTTTTATTAAATTTGTTGTTGGGTTGAAGTACCGACTGGGGAACTCTCTCTGTAGGAAACTTTATCGAATATCCCCTGGAATCCTTCCACCAAAAGAAATATCCAGTCAGTATTGTCCTAATGTGTAAGGTGGTTCTACATTTTCGTTCTAATAATAAAGGCCTATCAGCGATGCTTCTAATTTCTTTGGTATCGTTTATTATCTAGTGCAAGGTGGTTACTGGCAGTGTGGTTATCAAACCATACTGTCGGTACGTTTCCTTGCTTCCCTAACCTCAACAACACCTCACTTAAAATTGTTCAAATAATCGTTCAAACTGTAATGATTACATCAAAACATTTTTTTTTTCAAACATTCACTCCCTGCGTTTCTCCCAAAACATGGCCAACAGATATTGGTTTCGTGCAGGATCCCTATGAACATCCTTAAAGGTAAGGTTCACAAGAAATCCAACATTCTACGGTCATCATTGAATACAGACCTTTATTATCTTGACTTGCATCAGCAGTGGTGGGTTTGTGACCAGGGGTGGTGGGATCTACCGACGCCAGACTCGGCAGATATTCATTCCATACGGCCATCTTATCTGGACGCATGTTGGATCTCACTGTTAAGTTTGGACTCAGCCCGAGATACTCCCTTCGTTCTGAGGTGTACTGAGGCCAAGTCTTCGCAAGAACGAACGGTGTATTAGGGTTTCTAAAAATGTAGAAATAATTGAATGATGAGTTTCATCTTTTCAGTTTTATAGATTGCGTAAGCCCCTTGTAATCATGAAACATACTTCGACTTTTTTTCGAAGGTTTCTAAAAAATCTCAAACACTGCTCAATGCCATGCGTAGCTCTTCCAAATATTATGATTTATTAAAAACTGGATCATTGTATAATGCAATTCGAGCGATTTGATTGACTTAGCGGCCATGGTATATTTGTTAAATATATAATAGAGCAGGAACGTTGTTCGCTGAGATAACAGCTTGGACGTTGTTTCCTAACTGCTGAAAATAGTCACAAAGCTATATAATCTAGTTTAAAGGCCGAGTTTCACGGTCAAGCGCATGCGCGAGCAGGCTAAAAAATAAATTGTACGGGTCGACACTAAATTCGATGCGAGCTTGTGGTGGAACAATCTGTTGAAATCGCGCCCGAATTTGGATCATCCGCTCTTCGTTCTTCACTTTTTTATAATCTTTGTTTCCTGTTGTAAATATGAGTTCGATTTTTGTAAGGTTAAAAGTGTTTTAGCATCCGAAAACGACATTTTTGTCGATGGATCGGAAAGGAGACGTCGCGGCCGACCGGCGACGGGATGTTCTGTGGACTCTCTGGAAGCACAGAAGTTAAAGCGGACAGAGTGGAGTGGATGTAGAAATCCTGTGTGGTTAACAAGATACGTCCACCAAACGTGGAAAATTGGTAAAGAGATAAGTCTGTTTAAAATAGATAACGATTTCGCGGCACATCTGCTTTCGCCGGAAATGGCAAAGGTCACCAACTGGCTTTGGATGAACTCGCGAGGATTTTCTAGATTTCAATCGTACTGTTTGTTCATATGGAAGTCAACTGTCAAAAACGGAGAAATCGACGGACAAACAGCATCAAACATCAGTGTTTTACTTTGGATGGAAATAATTGTACAACACTGAGACGCGAAGCGAATAAATATGAGATCAAATGTGCGAGTTAGTTGTTGTCGTCTATTAGCGGGCTCGAATAGCGGGCAGTAGAAAAAAAATCCAAAAGATTTGCGGCAAACTACAAAATCTATTGTAAGGTATTCATTTATTTATAAAGTAATGGTCATTGCGAATGGCAAACGCAGTTTTGATTTGCCACCATGGCAGAGTTTTCTCAAATGCATTCCAGCATCTCCGAAGGACGCTCAGTGTTGTTGTTACTAAACGGTCGCATCGCTTCTTGAAGCTTGCGGATTTCTCGTTCTTCGCCTTCTCGCTGGTCTAATAAAATCAGGCTATCGAGCGTACACACTATAGTAAGTTTATCACTGAATGCTGATGAAATACTGGATTTAAGAACGTAAGTTTGAGGCAGCTTCTCGGCTTTTCGAACCGCGCGTAATAAAAAAAGGTCGATGACGCGAGATATCGACATTGTACTAAAATAAAACCGTATACGTTCGCAAAAGTTCTGGCATTTCTTGAATGTCATGGTTCATAAACGAAGCGGCGCTGCAAAAATCCCCATGTGTTTTACATGGACAGCCTTTTATTTTCTTTCTGAAACGTGACCGAAGCACTGGCCGGTCAGTCTTATTTTTATGCCAGCAAGTTATAAGACTTGCCCGCCGTATCCTGCCGGTGTTGTGTACTCGCTTCTAATTGGTCCAAAAACAATTGGCTTGACAGCGCTTACGTTATCGCTCGCACATGCGCCGAACCGTGAAACTCTCCCTTTAACATTGACTAACGCAAACGCTCGGTCACTCACACGCTACAATAGTATTTGAATACACCTTGAAACTCGTCGTTGAAAGCTGTTGAAAATTGCTTTATTACTGAAAGTTCTGCAACAATTTTCTTTTGAGTTTTTTTTAACTTAGCTTTTCAAGCTGTCGGCTAAAGACAGGTTTGAAGAGTGCAGAAGATTTAACTGTATGCCAATAGACTGTATTCGTATTCTCGGTATTGAACTTAGACGAGGCTAAAGCGAGGGAGCCTTTTCTCATGCAAGTTTTTTTTTTTTTTTTTTTTTTTTTTTTTTTTTTTTTTTTTATAATATATTCCACCACAAGAGCCTCCATTACAAACTAGAGCCAGTTCATTACCAGGAATATGAATATGATCGATTTCAATCTGGAGTTGCCTAGGGGTTATAAAGGCCGTTTAAATGGTTTCAGTGGATGTTGGGCATATGTCGGATGAACGGAGTATCAGCGCTATTCAACCTTTTCAAGAACAAAAAAATAATGAATCGTGGAGCAGGAATGGCACAGTGGTAAGAGCACTTGCCTCTCTCCAATATGGCCTGGGTTCGATTCCCGGAATCGGCGTCATATGTGGGTTGAGTTTGTTGTTGGCTCTCGTTCTTGCTCCGAGAAGTTACCACTGTGGCTTCCCGGAGCTCTGTTCTTCGGGACGTTTTGTATAACTGTTGGAATGTTAATTAATTAATTGACCAGGCCAAGGGCCAAGGCTCTTTTAAACTGTACTATCGCTTACTCGATCCTTACCCGGTTTTGGCAAAATTACTCCAGAGGGTCATTACATCTTTAGTGAGTTTTATATCGTCGTCTGTTGTGTAATTCTTGTGCGTGAGAAAAGGGAAGCCAAACGTGTAGGAAAGATCTGCTCCGTGATATATCCCGCTCCATGCGGGTATCGGGAAGGAAAAGAAAAAGCGAGGCGCTGCTTCAAGCTGGTAAATGTACGTTGGAGCGCCATTTTTTATGAAAAAATCCGCTGACTGTATAGCCGGAGCTTTAAATGCTGCATCGGTATTAATGTCTATAAACTGCTGTCTTATTAAATACGGGTCATTGGCATTAGACCAGTCTGTGTACTGGTAGATCAGTAATTCAGATATTTCTGGATTCTGATTTCGAGCCCAAGTTCGCATTCTAATCTGCTCTTTGAACTTTTCCCTTGCCAGGCCGTGAGAAACATTCAGTCCTTCCGTGGCCCCTTAAAAATAACAGAAAGGTACGAGTGCATACGTTTATAAAGAAATGAATGAATGAATGAATGAATGAATGAATGAATGAATGAATGAATGAATGAATGAAGGAAGGAAGGAAGGAAGGAAGGAAGGAAGGAAGGAAGAAAGGAAGGAAGGAAGGAAGGAAGGAAGGAAGGAAGGAAGGAAGAAAGGAAGGAAGGAAGGAAGGAAGGAAGAAAGGAAGAAAGGAAAGAAGGAAGGAATGGATGGATGGATGAAAGAATGAATAAATGAAAGAATGAATGAATGAAGGAGGGAAGGAAGGAAGGAAGGATGGAAGGAAGGACAGAATCAATCAATCAATCAATCAATCAACCAATCAATCAATCAATCAATCAATCAATCAATCAAACAAACAATAATGAATGACTATTATGGTTGACTACTTAACTGTATTTGCTCAAATACAGTTCCTCCATTCCTCTTAACATTCATTCTGCTCTGTATTTCCCTACCTGATTGTAAGGTCCTTCTGCCCTACAATAGTCTGGTTTATAACACATAGTCAAAGTAATTCTCTCTCTGCCCACCATATCCACTGAACAGAAAATCAGATCTTACCTGGAATGGCAATTAGAAAAACAGAGCCATCATCCCGAGTTACACCAATAATAATGTTACTCTTGTTGAACTTTCCAGCTTGAAGGAGTTTAACTGGAGAATCTGCCATTAATTAATGATAAAAAAAGATCGTTAATAAGTTAAGTAGCGAGCAGATAAGGCTCACCACACTTCTTCCTTCCTTAGAACATGTTCCAAACGTCGCGCTACTGCCGTGCCGAAAGAAATTCAAGAATTTAAGTTTGACAGGCTGAATTAAGTTCGGCACGACTATTTAGCACGGCAGTAGCACGGCTGCACGGCAGAACCGCGACTTTCAAACGGCGTGCTATTGCCGTTGCGAAATAAATTCATAAATTAATTTGATATATTTTGGGTTAATTTTGTCGTTTTCTATATTTTATATATTTAAGAATTTGGTACGACTAAATTAAATTCCACGTTTGAAACCACTGCCGTGCTACTGCCGTGCCACTGCCGTGCCGCTGCCGGGTCAAACTGATTTAAATTCGGCACGGCAGTAGTACGCGTTTGGAAAAGGCCTTATTTGTAAGTGAAAACATACTTAGCTCTTCCACAACCTTGCACTGATTATCTAAACAGAAGTTTCTCATACAGTGGAGCTCAGTTGTTGAACAGTTTACCCTTAGGATTACGGTAAGCGACTTCCTTGAATGACTTTAAAGCTAAATTGAGTCACCACAGGTTTTTATAAATTTAATTGAGATTTTGCTTTTAACACGGCCTCCAAGAAAAGCAGTTGTTGTTATTGTAATTAGGCAGATAGATAGATAGTTAGTTGATAACGATTAACTAATAGATGATAGAAATTCCTGGTCTAAGCAAAGTATATGGTATGGTATGGTATGGTATGGTATGGTATGGTATGGTATGGTATGGTATGGTATGGTATGGTATGGTATGGTATGGTATGGTATGGTATAGTATGGTATGGTATGGTATGGTATGGTATGGTAGCGTAAGGTAGAATTTACAAGTAAATAAAATGAAAGCCGAATACCAGCATGCACTGGGAGTACTGAGAAACTTCGTCAAAGACGTTGTATAGCAGTCTTTATACACTCTGTTTTTTTTTTTTTTTTTAATAGGAACGTTCTTATATATTTTTTGGCGATTTAGATAGACATGGTATAGCAGTCTATATGGCATTTTTAGATAAATACCTGGCAGCAAGTATCCGTCTACCACAGGGGCGAAAGCCAACAGGTTCGGCATGGAAAGGACTTTATTTTGAGCAGATAAAATTTCTTGAACTGACTTCCTTTTTGCGCAAGCCTTGAGCGAGTAAATGTCGTCACATCCCACTGCTTCGGCAAATTTCCTTGAATATACATATACAAAAAATGAATTAAGGAAATAAACAATATATGAAAATTGAATACAAAACAACAGCAACAGAACACACAGACACTCTTTTGGCTTTAGAGTACCGTGTAGCACGAAAATTTTGCGGGAGTTTTATTTTGCGGATTGGCGATTTTTTGTGTTTTGCCGCAACAAATTTTTGCGGCTCGAGATGACTGAAATTTCCGCTGGGAACTAATTTTTGCGATGCTCTGTTCAAGCAACAGAACATTTACGTGGAAGAAACCTTAATATTTTTAACTTTTATTGTACGGTTTGTTGAGTCACAGTTTACTGTACTTACATATTAGAGACACTGTAATACCTTGCTGCGTAAAGGGACTGAACAACAACGAAACAAAACGAAAAACCTACCTGGCTTACTATGCACAACCAAACACTATATTATGTTATGTGAAAGCAGTATGAATGTTTGAATTACCGTAGCTGAAACCTTTCTAGGCATACAGAGGGGCTTTTGAGTGAAAGATCTAGCAAGTATACAACTTTTAGACCTAATTGGGAGTGGCCTGCTAAAATGCAAAACTTTGCCCTATTGTAACGCAATGAAGCAGACTCAGCCGATGATAATAACACTCTTGTTCAGTTGAAGTTTCAAGACAGTGAAATAACGTCTGTGCAGGCCGCCGCAGAAGCGCCACTAGAGCATGGTTGGTCTGTTTAAGTCCAATGTATCGCCTCAGTGGCGCAGATCTATTAAAAGTGGAGTTTTTAATTTGACTGAAAGGAGTTAATTTTTGCGGCGTTTTATTTTGCGGGTGTTTTTTTCTGCGGGAACTAATTTTTGCGGATCGAGGTCAATCCGCAAAATCCGCAAAAATTAGAACCCGCAAAATTTTCATGCTACACGGTACACTGAATCGGAAAAAAAATAGCGTTTACAAGTCTATCACGTTGAAGTCTAGACTCGAGCAAAAGCAAAGTCACCTCCAGAATGGTGAGTTAAGACGAATGGAAATCTAAAAAATAAGGTAGGCGCTATCGCAGGGTAATTCTCACACGGCGTTTCCCATACATATTTGCCACTGCCTTGTGATCGGATTAATAGGTTTAGGGTTATGGTTAGGGTTGAATAGTGGACTATGAACCTAACCGTGTAACTTGCATCCTATTAAGGAAATCTATCTCCGTTTTTAGCTAAATCTCAACAGCTAGTCATTTTTAACAAGCCTGTGTTATACGCCATCTAGACTCGATAAATTAACGACTGGTTGGCTGCAAACAAGGGATATCAGCTGCAGCATATAGGACAAAGGACAAATTTGCAGACATTTAGTAGAATGTTAGGACAGTGTGGTAAACGTTTCACAACCATTATTATGACGATCCCTGTAAATTTATGGGGCAATGTCAATTTAGCCATGGGTAAAACGCAACGATTGGAAAATTTTGTAGCATGGGAACAGCATTCTTAAGGGGTTAGCCTCATGTATATACCTTGCTCTTAGATCAGCTTCTTGTCTTTCCAAGTGTGATGGCAAAGCTACTGCCGTCCCACTCTGCATGATGACGTTTTGGTACAGTCCGCTGGCCAGTGGAGACAGCATTAATAAAGCCACACTCATGCCACCAGCAGATTCACCAAATATGGTCACTTTGGTAGGGTCGCCTCCAAATCTAATCAGTTATAAACATTGAATGGAAATTTAAAAAAAAAATAAATTGTTAACAAAAAAATAAACAAACAAAGAAACAAACAGCCAAGCATCAGACAGAGCCCCCAATGTCATCCCTACTGTAGTGTATTACGTCATTCTCATCATGATTGTACTTTTCCTGTTACGCAATAATTATACTGGGCTGTTCCGAGTACAAAGTGATATTACAGTGAACTAGTATTGTACGCTTAATAAATAAAATAAAATAAATAACTTTATTTAAGTGTCAATGTATTTAGCGCGGAGCACTAATCGGAGACACTTTCGAGATCGAATTGGAATTTAGAAGTGTTGGCTTTTGAGGAGAGGGGAAAACCGGAGTACCCGGAGAAAAACCTCTCGGAGCAAGGACGAGAACCAACAACAAACTCAACCCACATATGACGCCGAGTCCGGGATTCCAACCCTGCCCACATTGGTGGGAGGCGAGTGTTCTCACCACTGGGTCATCCCTGTTCCAAACTACTTAATATACTGTGTTGATTGTAAAAGGAACTTGAAAAGAAAGAAAGAGTTGAATAAAAAAAAAACAAAAAAAAAAACAAAACAGTTAAGCGTACGCGTTGTATTTAAGAATCAAGCATCAGCGACCAATTTTAGCTAAATCTCTTCTGAGCTTATTAAAACTGCTTTCCCGATTTAAAATTAATTAAGGTTCTCCGCATTTCTGGAATGTCGTGGAACTAACAACAGTGTTTGCATTCCTTATAGTGTTTGTTGCTATTTGCCTATCGGTATAAATTTTTCAATCAACTTATGTTTGTCTAAAGTTTTTAAAAGAAATACCAAGGTCGCGAGGAATTATGTCTCCCCTGTTTGTTTACTTCTGAAACTCGGATGATTGGGGTATTCATGTACGTTATCCAAGGGAAGATGGGTGCGAAGACGTTTTAAGAGGTATAAAATTTGTAATCACTCGACTCTTAATTTTAGGAATATAAATTTTCTGATCATCTTTTTGGAAGGTGGGCTGGGTGAGGGGATGGGCAGATTGACGGAAGGGTAGAAATATTTTCGTCGGCCGTGGTTCAACAGGAGTCTCTTTTTAGCCCAAAGGAAATTATTGCGTGTAAAAAAACACAGCTCTTCGTCTCTAGATAATATAACTGATTGACTCACTTGGTTCTAAAGATTAATATCAACTAGCGCAATGTCAAACAGGCCCACACAGATATAAGTCAAACGCAGCGGAAAAAGTAATCAATGTTAATCACCAAGCCTTTTAGATGTAAGACTAAACCAGTGCGCTACACGCTCAGTAGCTGAAATATTCTATTTCGATTTGATCCACGCAACCAAAACTGTGAGTTTGACACATTGAAATGGATATATTGAATGTATTTCTAATCTTATGTCACACTCCTAAAATATCTTATGAGCAGTCCAACATTATTGTGGTATTCCATAATCTGCAAGACCTGCATTTCTGAGAAAATATCAGAGGGAGGAATTAAGTTGGTAGGGAGGGGGAAGGCTGTTTATATATCTTTATATAAAAAAAAAAGGTATTGTAACAGTCTTTCTAATGATATTAAGCAATCAATCGTTTTAATACATCCTCATAAAGTCTGTTTACTGAACTTTTGGTCTTTTAGGTTCTCCAAAGGTCACACAAACAATTTGCAAACATTCATAGTCTTACAATTTTCATTCATGAATTGACAATGAAACGATCAACTCAGATAACAACAGTTGAGGTTCAGTTCGTGACCAAGGATTAAACTACACCGCTATTGCTTACACTGCAATATTTTCAATAACCCACCTTGCAATATTTTGATTCACCCATGCCATGGCCGCTATCTGATCCATAATACCATAGTTTCCGCTCAGACTGTCCCCGCTGAAGCTGAGGAACCCAAGGGCACCCAGTCGATAGGCAGCTACAACAACAATCACGTCTCCTTCGGTCGCAAGCAATCCGCCCTCGTACAATGTAGTGTCTCCACTAATAAAAGCTCCACCATGAATCCACAGCATAACCGCAAGGGCTGAGCTGTTGGTTGCATTCGCGGGGAGGAACACGTTAAGCTGTAAACAGTCCTCACTTATCGGAGGGAGTTTGTTCAGCAGCAATGGCACTACAACTTGAGGGCAGATCTTGTTAGTTTTGTTTGCGTGTAGCGTTGAAGTCCACTTGTCCGGTGGAACTGGGTATTCGAAGCGTTCCGCCTTGGCAAAAGGGATTCCTACGTAGCTTTTAACAGTCTTGTTCGTTGGCAAGTTAGTTATTGACCCACTGACCGGTCCATGAGTTGTAATAACTATTGGAGTGATCGTGGAATATGCGCGCAAAACAAGGAGTGCGTAAATTATCGCTTGAAAATAAAATGTGGTCATCATCTGACGGTGGATCTAAGCTATTGCGATTCAGCAAGCTACACTTCACTTCCCGTTTGTACGACTGAACTGAATATCGGCCGGTCTGCGTGAATGTTGCGTGACTGTTAAGTGACACCTGTAGTTTGGCTACAAAGCCATATGATATTCCGGGTTTGTTTTCTAACCTTCCCAAGAGAAATTGTATGGGTAGCACTAATCTGCGGAACTGCAGACCGCGGAACCGCGGAACCTGCGGAACCCGCGGAACCTGCGGAAGCTAGAGAAATAACTATTTTTTTTTTTTGCAACTTACATACCAGGTATAAGGCTACAGCTGATTTCATTGCTGTGTATAAACCCACATTTTATTTATTTTTTAACATGATTCGACCAAGAGAAAATGAGATTTTCTCCTGATTCGACGGTCATGATTCGACCGAGAGGTTACCAAGCTCATCGATGAACTCGCAAAATCACGAAGGTTCTGCACGAAGCGGGTGATTTATCACCAATAATTTGTACGGGAGCTTGATAAAGGAAACAGCGAATGTTCTTTTTACGATTTCTCGTAAAAAGCTCGTGTTTGTTTTGTTTATGTTAGGTTTCTTGAACAATATCTTGAACAATATATGCTAGCATAAACGTTTCTTTGCCTGGTATTGGAACAGATAGAGAAAACAAAGTTTTAAAGGCGATGATAAGGAGCAAGCCGGAACTCTACATAGATGAATTCCAAGACTGGTTTCACGTCGTTACAGGGACCCGGCTTAGCATTGCAACAATGTGTCGATCGATTCTGCGCCTTGGCTTTACGTACAAAACTCATTATTTTTTCTTTGTTTGAAATCGAACAAAGTTTGCAGTTACACCAGAATATACATAAATTATTCTCTCAAAATTCCATCTCTTCTAGTATATGCTGGTATATGAAATGGCTGGTTGCCAAAAGTCCCAAGCGTATTGTTTTGCTTTTCTGAACTTCAGCTGAGGGTGATTGCCAAACAGAGAAATGAATTCTTGAGGGCAACATACTGTCGTTTTATGGCTGATACTGACCAGTCGCAAGTGTTATTGCCGTCCTTTTCTTCTCTTTCGGTTCACCTCGCCACGTTGCCGATACAATCTATGAATTTTTGAAACAAATGCGGTACTCTTAAAAAGAACATTCATTTGGCTGTTTTATTTATCGAGCTCCCGTACAAATATTGGTGATAAATCACCCGCCACCTCAAGTCTTCGTGCAGAACCTTCGTGATTTTGCGAGTTCATCGATGAGCTTGGTAACCTCTCGGTCGAATCATGACCGTAGAATCAGGAGAAAATCTCATTTTCTCTTGGTAGAATCATCTTAAAAAATAAATAAAATTTGGGTTTATACACAGCAATGAAATCAGCTGTAAACTTATACCTGGTATGTAAGTTGCAAAAGAAAAAAAACTAGTTATTTCTCTAGGTTCCGCAGGTCCGCGGGTTCCGCAGGTTCCGCGGTTCCGCGGTCTGCAGTTCCACAGATTAGTGCTACCCAAATTGTATACATGATTGTAGGTAGTGCAATACCTTAGGCCTAGTTTATGCGTCGCGCTACGTATACAGTCGAGTTTAATTCAGACGAATTTAATTCAAGGTCCCACAAGCAATTAAATTCGACGATAGTGCGACGTCTAAAACGAATTAAATTCGTCTGGTAAATTGAATTCGTCCTAGACGTGATATCCGTCTTGAAAATATCTATAACGCGTCTTCAGTTTAAACGTCGCACTATCGTCGCGTCGAATGAAATGCATACATGTTCTTAATGTATTTCAAACTATTTTGGAGACACCTCTGACCAGAGACACTGCATTTGGGAAGAGAATTTTAGTGGCAAAAAATTCGACCGTATTAATTTCGACGCATAAAACCACGCCACGATCATGTCGACGGAACGACGAATTTAATGGAATTAAATTCGACTGTAGCGCGACGTATAAACTAGGCCTTTGTCTTTTCGCCTTATTGTTTGCAGTCCTTTTGCTTCATCCTAAAATCGACTCGCTACAGATTAAGTAAGAGATAAATACCGAGAACGGAGGTATTAATCCATATACATGTATATGGATTAATACCGACGTTCGAGGTATTTATCTGACTTATTTCATGAATAGCGATCCTTTGTTCAAGGGGACAAACGCCGGCTAATTAGTACCGTCACACTTAGGTGAGAAACGGAGAACAATAGAAGCAACCTGATGTGTGCGTTTCTCGCAGTACTGCTAATGTAAATGAGGGATTTATCTGTATAAATCCCTCGTTTCAGTTAGTTTAATATTCATGAAGTATGTAAGTTAAATAAAGGATGTTGAATAACAAAAGAAAATGTGTGATTCATGAAATAAAGAATGATACAGACTGTGTCTCTATCGGCTCCCAGCTCACGAACGAAGAGCAAATGTTGAGTGACAGTTAGAGTCCAGCTCTCCGCATCTGAGTGAATTCCAAACACCGTTGATTTGAACACGGAAAACATTCTGTTGATAGTGTACTGTGTGTATATTTCAATAATTCCGAACTCCAGAGTGAAGAAACAGGACGACAACAACACTAAAGACAAAATTATCTTCAGGTAAGTTCACGAGACGTGTTAATGTCTATATAAACGATTATTTAATCACTACTGGCGTGTATGCTTTTGGTTTTATATCAGTTAATGCATTACATGTACATTGTACTCTCTAGTAATCATGTGGAATTTATGGTAAAATGGTCGAAAATAACGCGACTTTGCCTCAACTTTTTTGCTCGACTTCGCAAGGGAGTCCCGTGGCATGTTATGTGACGACTTCAGAAGGTCACTGCACGCACAGCAAAGTAGACGACGCCGAGTTCAAGGAATAATTGAGCGTTAATATAACCGCGGTGTTAAATATAACTTATTATTCGTTTTCTTTGTTTTATGGACTATTGTCTGGGTTAGGTTTATTGGTGAGGATGTTTTGTTTCCTTTCTTGTTGTGTTTATAGGCTATTTTGTATTGTCAGGGTCAGGTTTATTAGCTGCGAGGAATAAATTGTATTACAACGGAGATGAGCCGAATATGAAGTTGTATAATCGGGGATATAAAATGCTAATGCTTGCACTCGCACCAATGTATATTGATCGACTTAGGGCTAGGGTTTGTAGCGTTCACTGAAGTCGCCAATACGTAGATGTGCAACATTTGAAGTACAATGTAGCCAGAAGTTTGTCTGCTAAGGCAGTAGATCATCGATCCCCTGGAATATTAACCAGACATTTTGCAGGTCACGCGAACTAGGCTGAAGCGGAACGTTGTTGTTGTTGAATTTTCTTCTCATTTCTTCGCAACTGTAACTGATTAACTGTCGACTTACAAACCTGTTTCGCACTTGTTCCTCTCAAAATGTTCGAAAATTCATTCCCTAGCCAAGAAAACATTCGATCGAGAGCCAGTTTTTTTTTACGGAATCGTGATGCCTATTCTTGACCACCACGACGGTATTTGAATAACAATTGCGTGACTTTTGAATTTATATATCTTATATATATTTATATAAGAGCAAAGAGCCTTTGATCCCGTTATCATAGAAGGGAAGGAGGTAGAATTAGTTACTAGTACTAAGCTACTAGGCCTTACAATAGCGAACGATCTAACATGGAACGTCCATGTAACTGAGATAACCAAAAAGGCTAGCAAGAGACTCTATTTCCTAACTCAGTTAAAAAGAGCGGGAGTTCCGAAACAAGATCTAGCAATGTTCTATGTATCGTGCGTGAGATCTGTTATAGATTATGCAGCACCTGTCTTTTTCAACGGTCTCCCCAAGTACTTAAAGAACGAGCTGGTACGGCTCGAGAAAAGAGCAATGTCAATTATAACATCAGGAAAGTGCAACTCGGCAATAGAGGTGGGGGTAACACCCATTTTGGATCATCATTACGGTCTATGCAACAAACTTTTTGATAACATTGTTAGTGATCCAAACCATAAATTGAAAGCGCTCCTTCCTCCAGGTTATGACAACTCACGCTATAACCTAAGACGACAGCGCCATTTTAATATACCGAAGCTTTTTACAAACAGAACCAAAAACACTTTTATATATGCGATGTCGAGGCTGTAGTTTTACCCCATATACTTTATAAGTTAACATATTTTAATATAAATACTTTATATAGAATTTTTAACACTGTAATCAGTTTTTTATTTATTATCAAGGATTCATCTGTAATTTTTTAAAGTATCATAAAACATTTGTAAATAATTGCGCAATTCAGCCTTTGGCTGCGATGCAGTTTTAATAAACTATCTATCTATCTATCTATCTATCTATCTATCTATCTATCTATCTATCTATCTATCTATCTATCTATCTATCTATCTATCTATCTATAATCAACATGCATATGTCTTATTATTTTCATCTGAAATCCATCGTAAGCAAACAGCGAGTCACATACAGCAAGCACATCGAAACACAAATACTGTAAGTGCTGAATCGTTATTTACAGGAGCCGAAAAGGGCGCTTTTTTTTTGGCAGGTCATTAAGCAATTTTATAGGTGGCATGAAGTGCGATGTCATCTTGCTCAATTAAACACGCTCCCGGGGTGGGAGTTGGCTATGCTCCTGATTTGGGCTTCGTGTTAGAAGGTTTTGGCTTTGAAAATGTTACCTGTTCTACAAATTGGCGCGATTTCAATAACCAGTTTTCGAAACGTTATTGCTTTGTTCAAATTCGACAGCAGATGCGTCCAAAATTATGCGCATTATATTACATGGTAATTGCTTTTGTTATATCGTATGCGACCACCTGGTCTGCGACGTACCGCACGTGTCCTTTAGCAGATAGATTCTCCATGACTACGTCAAAATAGCAGTTCAGAGGCTGATTGAATCTCCCGTGTCTTTGCAATATCACAAGCGAATACTGGTGCAAATAATACGATAACAATATTAAAATTTATGTAGCGCAAAGTGATGATCAAATGCGCAGAGGACCGTGAACGAATTTACTGCTTTTATACGTAGGAGCTAGTAACAGCTCTAATCAGCCAAACAGAGAAACGAAGAAGGAAGGCTGACGCCATGTGGACCTGATTAACGCGATAGCAGACTGAAATTCAAACGCTTGCCAATTGGTCATTTCCAAAACGCTTGACGATGACTTAATCTGAAATACACATGCGACTGTCGCATATCGAATTATTGTTCCTTTTCTCACTTGCATACGCATCAAGAGTTTTTTGCGTAGTAAATAGCGAAATCGGTAAGGTTTGTATTAGAAAGAAAAGGAATCTAGTGTCTTATGGGGAGGTCGACATCTCGGTAGACTGTCGGTCGATTTATCGAGTAGGTAGCGGCCGAGTTTCCGTCTACCGTGTAGCATGAAAATTTTGCGGGAGTTTTATTTTGCGGACTGGCGATTTTTTGTGATTTGCGGGAACAAATGTTTGCGGTTCGAGATGACTGAAATTTCTGCTGGGAACTAATTTTTGCGATGCTCTGGTTTAAGTAGCAGAATATTTTGATGGAAGAAACCTGAATAGTTTTATTGCACGGTCAATGGAGTCACAGTTCACTCTAGTTACATATTAGAGACATATCACTTTATACGCCGATCAAATCGAAACTTCAACATCCCCCCCCGGGCAAACCCCGGGCATTTGACTATTTTCTGTGCACGGGAGTGGGGAATTTGACGGGTAAGGCCTTCCCGGGGGTGGGGAATTTGACCTTGCCTGGGTGGGGTGGGGAAAATTGAACCGGAAGTGTCAGGTTTCAAATCGCTTTTTTGGGGGTTGCCGAAGTCGCTAACTGCTATAAACACGTGTTTGGACGAGATGGAAGAGTTTAAAGGAAGAGATACAGCATTACAAAAAAAGCTTACAAAAAAAGGTCTTCAAAAGTGAGAGTGCTTAAATATTAATTATTTTTATAGATTGTATATAAACGATGTAGATTTTTTATACAATGAGTCAAGCTGCGGCTTTGTCTCGCAGTGAATAGTGAAAGAAATAAACACTGTCGAATGAAAAACCGCTTTGGCTTAAATTGCAGAATATCCTGCCACTCGAACAACACTCTACGTAGCCGGCTAACTAATTATTAACAACCTTTGCCGTGTTTCGGAGTTATAACAGCTTGCACTTTCTGATTGACATTGTCCGACTTAATAAATTCAATTTCCAATCATTGGTTTCAATGTTAAAGTTGTGGTTTTTGAAGTAATCATGACAGGAGCCGACAACGATTGTTCTTTAGGAGGGGCATTTGACAGACAAATCCGACGATAAGGTAGGGCATTTGAACACCATTTTGGCCCGAGGGGGCGGGAATTTGAACGATCCAATCTTCAAAAGTTCAAATGCCCGGGGTTTGCCCGGGGGGGGGGGGGGGATGTTGAAGTTTCGAGTTGATCGGCGCATTAATACCTTACTGCGCAAAGGGACTGAACAACAAAACAAAAAGCCTACCCCTACCATTCGCAGCCAAACACTGTTTCGTTTCGTTAATAGGGTTTGCCACCACCGGAATTACCGCATTTACCGTACATTATTTTTTAAGAAAGCAGTATGAATGTTTGAATTACCGTAGCTGAAACCTTCCAAGGCATACAGAGAGGCTTTCGAGTGAAAGATGCAGCTAGCATATTTAGCATATATAACATTTCGAGACCTAATTGGGAGCGGCCTGCTAAAATTATGGAAAACTATGCCCTACTGTAACGCAATGACTGACAGACTCAGTCAATAATAATAACACTCTTGTTCAGTTGAAATTCTGCACTTCTGCACTTCTGTGCAGGCCGCTGCAGAAGCGCCACTAGAACATGACACGATTCAAGTATGTGCGTTCCTTCAGATGACCCATTCGTGGCAATCTAATGTACTGAATTGCTTTACTCTTGAAAGCTCTAGTTGCCTCTTTCAGAGGAAAATCGTGTTAATGTTCTTGATTAAGTCCAATGTATATCGCTCCAGTAGCATAAGTCTATGAAAAGCGGAGTTTTTAATTTGACTGAGGGGAGTTAATTTTGCGGCGTTTTATTTTGCGGGTGTTATTTTCTGCGGGAACAAAATTTTGGGGATCGAGCTCAATCCGCAAAATCCGCAAAAATTGGTACCCGCAAAATTTTCATGCTACACGGTAGTATCAGTCAAATATTGGCCATGTATCGACTGATGTGTAACCGACAGTCGGCCGCTACAGGCTATCGATGTTAGGTCGTTACTTCGAGAGCAGACCACCGACATATCACCGATGGACCACCGACGGCCGGATCATCGAAAGTTGGTCGACGTCGGATATTGTTTCTTACAAGAGGCCGGTTGACCGACGTAGCAGCCGACACTGCTATACACGAGTAGCGATAAAAGACACCAAAAGTCAATTTAAAAGTAAGAGGAGAAGGGAGAAAACTAATTATATAATTGAAAAGGTAACTTATTTCGTACTTCAGAATCAAGAGCTGACCATGTCACGGGAAAGTATCGGCCAAGTCTCAGCGTTTGCAACTATACAATGGATGAACTATATAGTAAAATGTAATCGCATGTTGTCGGTGTAAAACTACCCAAACTGTGAAATGACGTAAGACGAAGAAAGCAAGTGTTATCGGGGGTTGACTGTAAGTGTCACATTCATTAAATATCCCGAGGTTTTACACCCCCCCCCCCTCCACCATCCCGAACTAGTCTCCGGCCGGGGTCGTGCTTTCATCTGTTTCTTGCCGGGGTTTGGAAACCCCAATGGAACAAGCGCTCTCCATTATTACTTCTACAAGCAATCGAAAATTCTTTAAAATTCGAATTTCTCTTCCCTAACATTTGAATACGACGTTCTTTTTTCAGGGATCGATCGTTGCGTTTTCATCAAGACGCTTATTATGGAACAAGACGACTTGAAGAATTATTTTTAAACAACAATGACTGGCATTTTCGGCCAATATTTGCGTCCAAGAAGATGGACAAGGCTGTCAATAATTCTATTGGTTGTTTTAATGGCTGCCCTTGCCGGTCTCCACGTTGTTGTGTTACCATCTGTCAGTGGAGGATATAACGACGAATGCTTCCTACCTGATGAGAAGCTACAAATGCTTAGAATCATGGTGCAGAATATTTCCCGGGCGTTTGACAAGTTTGGCGTTGTGTACTGGCTTGACTATGGTAAGTTTTAGTCCTTGCTTTGAGAGGGAAGTGGAAGGTTAACCTCAAAGTTGTAGGAATGGATTTGACAAACTTACTATTATCACTTTAATTTATAATCACAAGCTGTCCATGGCGTTTTACGATACAAAATTTGTCGATACAAAATTCGTCGTCCGTCCAGTGAAGATATTCAATGGCGAGCCATTTGGATGAGACTGAAAGAAATGTTAGGATATCAAATGGTGAGGTGGCAGCCTTTTTGAAGATGTCTTTAAGCTTTGAACTTTGATCCGACAACGTTAATTGAAAAAGCTGTATACAACCCATCAACATTCAAATCCTAGCAGTGTTCAGGATAATATTTTATTTAAAGCGTTCTCCGGTTAAAAGTTAAAAGAAGGTTAAAACGAGCTTTCGATTGCCAGTCTACAATCTTTGACAAACGATAATTTTGCTTTGTCACACTTTTTGCTGTATATATTTCATGTTCGCGCTTTTTATTCATCACTTGACAAAGATTGTATAGTTCAACTTGTCGGCCAAGTCGTTACTTAGACCCTCCCACACAGGGGTGAACAATTGTAGTTGAAATGTGGTTCCATAAGACTTCGATGTAGCAGTATCGTCGTTTCTTCAGAAATAAATGGCCTCAACCTTCTAAAGTTCACCTATACCAGAAGACATAATTCCAGCAATCTCATTGATATGTTTAGACCAAGATAAATTCGAGTCAATGAAGGTCCCCACGAATTTCGTCAGAGCGAAACTTGAATTCGGCTGGGACTGCTCTGAATTTTAAGTATGGTGCCCTAACCATTACGCTACGCTAAAGAAGAGCCGAGAGTTCAGTATGGAAGAACTCGCTTTCCAGTAAAGAAGCCCGGAAGCGGTCAAGATTTGACCCTCAGAAATAATCTCATCAGCAGAGCATGTGACCCATAAAACTTGTTTTACTTCGGGGGAAAGGATTAGGGTATCTAAGGCTTCTCTCTGAATCCAATGGATTTAGCGATACGGGCAAATGGATCAAGTCGGTGTCGAAACCAGCGATCGCAGTTACTAGTTTTCAGTCGGTCGTACCTTGTAGCACAGTCTAGTCGTTATGCAATGAGTATGAAGTTTGGCTGCCCTCTCATCGCCAGCGATCGCCGACGGTCATGGAAGTTACAAAAACCTATCAATCCGGCATCTTCGAACGTAGGGGAACGAGGCTATACAACTTTCTAAGGTGTATTCCATCGCGTTGTCACTAAATCGCAGCGTTTCGTGTTTTTACATGATCGTCTTTTGTAGTGATCTTATGTGGAAACTATGAGCTATTTATTTTCGTGTAATTAGGGACGTTTGGTTACGTTTGTCCTAATTACGTTTCAACTGGTGAAACAGACGGATAAACTTAGTGACGCAAAAGCTGACTTAATTGCTTAGCCTTGGGCGTACAGTGTCTTTTCAACTTTACAAAGCTGGAAGCTTCAATAACACAACTTTTTCCTTTTACTTTCTAATTTCAGGGACATTGCTCGGTGCTTATCGCTCGGGTGATATTCTTCCTCACGATCATGACGCAGATATTTCGTTTCTCTTGAGTTCAAACCCTTCACAAGCCTTCCGTGAATTAGCTGTGTCTGGTATCAATGCAAATGGACTAGCGGCGACGTATGGGAGAGTGTCTCTTGACTTCGTCAGGTGGAAAGCTCAGAACAGAACAGTTGGTGAGAAAGCGGAAGTAATGCTTCATAAATTTTACCCAGCGTTCGTAAGGGACAATTATCTGGTGAGATATCATCACACATTGGAGACCTTTCCACTGTCGTGGGCTGTACCCACTGCGAGAATAAACTTCCACGGAGTCGATGTCGCTATTCCTAATTCGCCAGAGCGATTACTAGCATTCAGATATCCGTGGACGTACGGAACGTTTGGATTCCAGTTCCCCTATAAGTGGAAGTGCTGGGTGCCCTGTTCGTTAAGAGCAAGCAATGGGTGCTAAAATTGAAGCGTATATCTCAGGTTAAGAACGAGCAGTGGTTATTGATTTAACGTTAGTGGTGGTACTCCTAGCGGGCATTTTACAATTGAAGGTCGTTGCAACTGAAGGTAGCCGGATGGAGCAACAGTTGCCTTTTGGTAGCTTCGTGCCCTGTCCTCAACCCTATGCCATGATTTGTCTACCGTGGAACGATCGTTTTAGTTCTTCACCTCTATTCGCTTCATGATGCCGATTGATTTAACCTGTCATTTTCAAAATCAAATTGGTATTGGATTATTATTGGGGGAAGCTGGGATGGTGCAGAGGTGAGAGCACTCGCCTTCTACCACTGTGGCCCGGGTTTGATTCCCAGACTCGGCGCATATGTGGGTTGGGTTTGTTGTTGGTTCTCGTCCTTGCTCCAAGAGGTTTTTCTCCGGGTTCTCCAGTTTACCCCTCTCCTCAAGAACCAACACTTGTAATTAAAGTTCGATCCGTGAAGTGTCACCATTTAGTGTTCTGCGTTAAATACATTGACACTTAAATAAAGTGATTTATTTCGTTTTAGTGCATGGAGGTGGATAGTGGTGAAGGCCTACAACTCTTCACATACACTGACCTGAATTATTCTTTTGATGTACTTTAAACCAGTAGATAACCTATCACAAATAGTCACTTAATTTATCTCAAAATGACCAAAAAGCAAACAAACAAACCAAAACAAAACTCGCAGGAACTTCAGAATAGCGGCTGGAAGGTCAAAGCGACTACTATCCGGACTTTTTTGGTAGCCAATCAGCATGCAGCAAAAACGTTATCCACTGGCTTGGTGTATATGGTGCATTGAGAAACAGCAACAGTTTTACAAACAAGCTGAGACAAGCTCTGTATGACGAATCGGAGCAAAAAAACCCCTTCAGGAGACTGCTATATCGGAGGGATATGTCCGAGAAGCAATGTCCGAAAGCATGTGTGAAACTTTGGGAATAATCTTTAAGGCGCGGGCATTATCTCCCACCCGATATGCAAACAACAGAGAAAGGACTTCCTTTACTGAGTCATTACTTTAGTTTGGAAAACACAAAACAGCTAGTGATGGTCTCTGAGTGATTGCAGCTAAATAAATGAAAGCTAATTAGTTTACCAGTTGTTTCTTTGTTTTCTCGATGTTAACGTTTGGGCCACTGTTATCAATCGTCTGATTACCAAATTCCTATACTGTATCATGTGACGTGTTTGTCCAATGACGCGCGTAATTAATCAGTGGGTTATATGTCCACTTTACCTTGTTATAAACATAACAATAGTAGAGTTGTCCAAACAGCTTCTACTTTCTTGTAATATTCACTTACGTGGCCTTTTTGCTCCTTTTTAAAAAGAGAATGGAAGAGGTCGTCATTTGCTGATCAAATGTTTCCACAGCTGCGTTTTATCAAAAATGATTTTACTTTCTCTTTCGTCCTTCAAGGGGTTTAAAAACAAAAACATTGCCAAGCCATCGTTTATTCTGTGTCCAAAAACACTCTAGCGACGATCAAGTTCACAATTCTTGGAAACCTGAACATATCGGTGAAGGTTAGAGTAAGTGTCCTGATTGGAACAATGTTCATTTAAAGCCATCAACCAGTGAGAAGGTACAACCATATTCTACTTTCACCTATTTTAAGAGCGGAATCGCGACAAGAAATTAATCAAATGACAAAGGACATGCGCCAGAAAGAAAATCAATAAATAAAGGATTAAACAGCTTAACACTTGGTCGAGCACGAAAGCTTTTTGCCGTTACGGTATATTAGAGGGGAGGGAAAGGAGGAGAGGGGGGTAATCTAAGGGAAACTTTTTTTTGTGTGAGGAAGCAGGATCTTTGATGTGAAAAAATACTGGGATATTAATGTGAACTTGTGAAGTTATATAAATTTTCGTGATTCAGTTTATTCAGTTCCTTCATTCTAAGTTTGCGCGGGAAACGCTCCCACCTGTTATACCTGTTCTTCTGATTGTTTTCTGTTTCCGCTAAGAAGACTTACAACTCATGCTAATTATAATAGAAATTCCATTAGATCAGAACCTTCACTGAGTTTTCACGGCTTCCAAATCTGCCCCTTCCCCTAGCTAATCACTTTTTCTTCCCCTGTACCAATAGAACTAAACAACGCCTACTAAATAATTATTTAACTTTTGCTAAGTCACATGTAATAGTTCTCACTGGCTTCGTTGCATAGGATTCACACTCAAGGGGTAGGTTGTAGCCTAGTTTAGCTTAGTGTAATAGGTTTAAGTAGCCTCCTCTGAGTTAGCTTACAAAAAGGATGCATTGAAAACATGAGAACGAATTGGAACTTGTAGAGAGAACTTGTAGTTGTTGTTGCCTTTGTTCAAGATCCCAGATACTTGCGGTACCTCTTGAAAGAAGCCAGTTGCTCTGCTGTTCCCCGTGCCAGTACAAACTAAAAGGAACTGAATTTTAGAAAGGATTAAAAGGATTCGATCACGGGATTAAACGCCTTAGCACTTGATCGAGCACGGAAGCTTTTTCTTTTTTTCCGAAGGACAAACAATTCCAATGCATCCACCTACCCCTCCACTAGCCGGTGAAAGCTTACACCAGTGCCGTCTCTCGTAGGCTATTGCCTTGTTCGTTTCCGCCAACATGAATTAAAAGTCGAGCAAAAACTTTGCATTCTCTTAATTTTCGCGGTTAAATTATTCCAAAATGAGATTTATAAGGGTCTCTGGAAAGAATGCACTCATCCACTCACTGCATGGTCTTCGGGTCGACCTGGGAATTTGCGAAGCAGAAATGGTTTTACAAACAAACTTCGAGAAAGCTGTGTGTAATGAATTTTTAAAAAAATCCCTTCAAGGCGACTGGTATATCGCAGGAAAATCACCAAGGCTGAAATATTGTCTGAAAAATAACCAGTTGGCCGAGAAGCAAACCTCCGAGGGCAACTGCGAAACTTTAATGATAATCTTTAAGCCAAGGGCATTATGTCCTGCTGGATATGCCAGCAATCCCGAAAGAGCTTCCTTCACAGAATCATCACTTTACTTAGAAAAAGACAAAACAGCTAGTGATAGCCTCTGTGTGATTGCAGCTAAACAAATGCAAGCTAATTAGTTTGCTAGTTGTTTCTTTGTTTCCTCGATGAAAAAGTTTGGGCCACTGTTATCACATCGGACGACTGTTATTAACCGTCTGATTACCGAAGTCCCATACTGTATCACGTGCCGCGTTTTGTCCAATGACAACGCGCGTAATTAATCAGTGGGTTATAGCTCCACTTTTCCTTGTTATAAACATAACAATAGTTGAGTTATCCAAAGAGCTTCTACTTTCTTGTAATATTCACTTATGTGGCCTTTTTGCTTTTTTTTTTTTTTTTATTTAGGAAGAGAATGGAAGAGGTCGTCACTTGCTGTGTTTTATCAAAAATTATTTTACTTTCCCTTTCGTCCTTCATGGGGGTTTACACATCTAAAACATTACCAAGCCATCGTTTATTTCTTGTCCAACAAAACCCTTGCGACGATCAAGTTCACAATTCTTGGAAACCTTAACATATCGTTGAAGGTTAGAGTAAGCGTCATAATTGGAACAATGTTCATTCAGAGCCATCAACTGAGAAGATACAATCATATTCTGCTTCTACATATTTCAAAACCGGAAACGACCTGAAGTTAATTATAATTACGTAAATGACAAAGAACATCCCACCAGAAAGAAAATCAATCAATAAATAAACATTAAGCGGCTTGACACTCGGTTGAACACGCAAGCTTTTTTTTTTTTTCCTTCATGACACTGATACAATGGAGGGGGGGGAGGGAAGAGTGTTATCTAGAGGAAACTGTTTGTATAAAGAAGCAGGACCTTTGACTCTCAATGTGGAAAATATTGAGACATAAGGCTGGAGTTTAAGGAAACTGAATTTTAGAAGTCAGGTTAAAAAGGGGTCCATTTCGATTTCATATTAAGGAGGACATTCCCAGGGGTCCCCCTACCCCGCCGCTGGCCTGTCAGAGCTGACGCCATTGCCTTCTCTCATAGGCTATCGCCCCGTTCGTTTCAGTCATCAAGCATGAAAATGAAATCGACATAAAATAGTAGGTACTCTACTAATAATAATACATTAAAGATTCTTACGCCGACGTGTGCACAATGTCTCACAATGTCTAATGTCTTTGCATAACTCTTAATTTTAGCGGTTAAATTCTCCCAGAAAGGGATTAACAAGGGTTTCTTGAAGGAATGCACTCATCCGCTCGCTGCATGGCCTTTGGGTCGACCTGTAAAGTTGCGAAACAGCAATGGTTTTACAAACAAACTGAGGGAAAGCTCTATACATGAATAAACCAACAAACGCAGTCAGGAGACCGGGCTATCTGAGGAAAATGTCCAAGGCTGAGAGATTGTCCGAAAAAAATAACATTTAACACAGACGAAAACCTCCGATGACAACTGTAAAACTTTGAGGTTAATCTTTTAGCTAAGGGCATTATCTCCCGCCGGATATGCCTGCAATCCCGAGAGGACCGACTTCACTGAATTATTACTTTACTGTGGAAAAGGCAAAACTGCCAGTGACGGCCTCTGCGTGATTGCAGCCAATAACCCAGCATGATAACTAGTTTACCAATTGTTTCTATGTTTTTATAGTCGAAAATTTTGTGGCGACTGTTATCAAATCGGACGACCGGTTATCGTCTGATAGCCAAAGTCCCTTTGGGTACCACGTGACGTGTTTTGCACAACCGATCGCGCGGAGCTTGATCGGCGGGTCACAACTCCAGAAAAAAGCAGTTGTCCTCAATTTAAACATAAGATGAGGAGAGTTTCCAAAAGAGCGTCTACTTTCTTTTAATATCCACTTACATAGCCCTTTTACTTTTTCTTTGAAAAATACAGGTCAAAGTTGTCACTTGCCGATCAAGTTTTCTCACACTCACAGCTACGTTTAATCAAAACTGATTTCACTTTCCTTTTTGTCCTTCAAGGGGGTTCGGATAACCAAGGAACCGTTTTTTTCCGTGTCCAAACAAAAAACCCTAGCGATAATCGTTCGCAAATACAAGTTCTTAACGGTTGGTAGGTGTAACATATGGGAGAAGGTTAGATTAAGCGTCATAATAATAGAACAATGTTCCACTGAGAAGACACAACCATACTCTACTTTCACCTATTTTAAGCACAAAAAATTGCAATTAATCAAATGACAAAGAACAAACGACCACAAAAAGTCAACAAATTACAGATTAAACGGCTTAACACTTCGACCAGCACGAAAGCTTGCGAAAGCATTGACACTTTTTATCACAATAGACGGGAGGGATGGGAGGGGAAAAGGGGGGGGGGGGGGGGGGAGGTAATCTAGGAAAAATTGGAGATCTCTGATTCTGATTTTTAAAAATGCCGGAACAATAGGAAGTATTTCAATGAAAAAAAATGAATTGTTTGGCTTTTAATACTTATCGATAAGTATTCTAATATACGGTTACAATATTCCAAAACATATAAAGCCCTCAGTCTCATCTAACATGAATAATTAGAAATTTCACACGATGACTTTCATTGGATATGAACGCCCAGAGTGGATGTCCAGATGTTCGTTCAATTTTAAGTTATGCCTAGCAGTTGTTCACCGCTGGGCCATGTATTTATTTTCCATCTAGCTACATAATTCCTCTAACCGAAAGTCATTCTCCCCAAAAATGGATTTATCTAATTCCATTCTTTTCTTTTATTAAATTATAGTTTCCTTTACGGTTTATTTATTTCCACTGAAAATAATAACTTAACTATTATGTAAATAAATTGCAAAACAATAATTTTTGGCCAAAGGATGATCGTTCTAAAATGATTAATTGCTGGAATTTCGGTAAACTAAGTGCAGTTAATAATTTCCTTCAAATAATAAAATTAAATAATGAAAAAAAAAAAAAATAAGAATAAACGAATAATTCCGATGTTGGAGGGGAAGGTGGGGAGATACCTCATCCCCCGTGAATGTCTGAGGGTTAAAGAGGCATTAAAAAAATATTAAACTGAAAGGAGCCTTTTAAATCTGACGTGTGAGGGATACATCTTAACCGATACATAAAGGATTTCTATTAGAAAAACACTTTAAATGAGGCCAAATAAATATGATGATCACGAAAACGTGTTGCATTTAACATTGCCGCACGAAGGTTTTCCTTCAGCTGAGGCAAGATGTCTGACGAGCGCCATCTCCCCCTGCACCTGTGGTTTGTGTTATTTACAGTTGTGCTGCTAGCCCGAGGCAATGAAGGTAGCTTGAAAAGTCAATTTGCTTTAATTTCAACATTTTCCTGGTATTTTTCGTAATTTTGTCTCTTAATTAAAGCTAAAAGAGTAACAAAGATTTGAGGGTGGGGCGGAAGTAGATCGCTGTGGAATTTACCAGATAAAATAGTATTTTCAAAGATAATTTCAGGTCTTTAAACCTTTTTTGAAAGCATATATTGCACGTTTTACAATTAATAGTCACCTGCATAGCTTTCTTAACGTCTTGAATTAATTTGAACAGCAATTATTGGTTGGGTGCTCATGGATGGACTATACAATCAACCAAAATACTTTTGTGGATTAATTTACTGACGACAAAAAAGTCTTCAGTCTTAGTCAGTCTTTGTCTATTGTCTCCTTTCATAGCCGCCAGTTTTAAGGCCGGAAAAGACAACGTAACAACATCCAGTCCAGGACTGTTCGCTTGCAAGAAAATATTGTTTTCTCAACCTTTCAATGGTGGAAAGAAAGTGAAAGTGTTTGCCTCATTTGGTCATTCGGTGCAAAGAAGCCCAACTCGTGGTAACGGTGCAGCTATTTGGGTTGAATCAGAAGATCAAAATCAATTCACCACTTGTGTTTCTGAATACGGTGAAGGTTCTAATGGAACAGCGGAGGTGAATTGGATCGCTGTCCAATCCGTTCCTTCTGGGGCTCAAATAGGAACTGCTGACTTGGATCCTTGGACTACTGGGACACAATGCAAAAGGATCGACTTCCCACAGGTTAGCATAATTGGTATTTCTATTAGTATTTGTTTCATGGAATTTCGATTTGCAAAAAAGAAGTAGAAAACCTCTTCCCGCTGGATTTATTTGTAATCAGAGTTCTAGGTTTAAAATAGGATCTTAAAAGTAACGACCCTTTGTTTCTGGTATCAACTTAAGCCAGCTTTGGAAAAAGAAACGGTCCGTTAATTTAGAAAATTTACTTTCCTTGCGAAAAGTTAGACGGACAGTATTTTCAACCTTATTTGCCAAAATAATTTCTCGATTACAGGACGTCAATTTCAAAGTAAGCAGTCGATACCTTTTTTGTCAAAATTGATTTGTCCTCTCAATTATCGATATTTTGTGTAACTGATGCTTTAGAAATTAAAAAAAAAAAGCTTACGCTCGTTATAAACTTAATTAACCATTGCAGTTGGTTTATCGAGGTTCACGTAAGAAGTTCTAAATCATAGTTTTTGTTTTTCTCACTTTTCTAAGCCATAAGCACCTAGACAGAGGTCCAAAAGTTCATGAGCTACTAATCTACTTTTCAGACAATGCTGGCACAAAATCAATGACACGTTAGGATTTTGAGTGAGTGAATGAGTGACTGAGTGAGTGGGTGAGTGAGTGAGTGAGTGAGTGAGTGAGTGAGTGAGTGAGTGAGTGAGTGAGTGAGTGAGTGAGTGAGTGAGTGAGTGAGTGAGTGAGTCAGTGAGTGAGTGAGTTAGCGAGTAAGTGGTTAGGTGGGTGCATGAGTGAGTGAGGGGGTGAGTGGGTGCGTGGGTGGTTTATTCGATTAGTGAGTAAGTGAGTAAATAATGCGCGCGTTCCTGCGTGTGTGCGCGAGTCAGTTGGTGAGTGGGTGGGTGGGTGGGTGGGAGGTGAGTGGGTAAAAGCGTGAGTGTGTGATTGAGTGAGTGTGTGATTGAGAGTGAATGAGTGACTGAGTGAGTGGGTGAGTAAGTGAGTGAGTGAGTGAGTGAGTAAGTGAGTGAGTGAGTAAGTGAGTGAGTGAGTCAGTGAGTCAGTGAGTTAGCGAGTAAGTGGCTAGGTGGGTGCATGAGTGAGTGAGGGGGTGAGTGGGTGCGTGGGTGGTTTATTCGATTAGTGAGTAAGTGAGTGAATAATGCGCGCGTTTCTGCGTGTGTGCGCGAGTCAGTTGGTGAGTGGGTGGGTGGGTGGGTGGGAGGTGAGTGGGTAAAAGTGTGAGTGTGTGATTGAGTGAGTGTGTGATTGAGGGTTTAAGTGAGTCTGTGAGTGAGTGAGTTGCTGAGTGGGAGGATGTGTGAATGCGTGAGTCAGTGAATGAGTGAAGGAATGAGTGAGTGAGTGAGTGAGTGAGTGAGTGAGTGAGTGAGTGAGCGATAGTGATAGGGTATCTAATCTCTAAAGGGAGATATTGGTCTAGTTACAATAAACATTTCGATGTTAACTACAATAACGAATTAACTAATACAAGGCGATTACAACAAAGAATAATTGATATGAAAAGAGTGAAACAATTCATTATTTACATGCTGATTCGAGGAACTTTTCTCTCTTCTGGAACATTAAATTAGTATATTTCCCTACTGTTTTAGTAGTATTTTCCTTGTCTAGAGTAAGTGGATAACTAATTTTGTCTTTATTACTTAAGTTGGCGATAACATGATTATTTTTGGAAATGAGAGAATGGAGTTCATGTCTAATTTTATCATACTCTTGGAAATACAACAAGAAAGCCGTTTGTCCTCAATGAAATTTCTTTTGCATATTAAGCAGGTTCTTTCTTCTACCGAGATTAATGCCCCTTTTTTTTCTTATTTCCCAGTTTGTATACTCAATGAATGAAGCACTAGTTGCAATTTCGAATTCGTAATACTAATTCTATGTGCTGGGTTTCTGATGGTCTTGAGAGAGTCCTCTGGTTGGTTGTCATTTTTAAGTGTTTGTGAGTAGCTTTTTCTCTAGAGTTTTCAGAACTGTTACTGCGGATCTTCGGCTAATTTTGAAAATAGCTTTTTTTCTTAGTTCCTTTATAAGGGAGGAACGAGCATTCTTGATATGTTGTCGATTTACTATATTGCTTGTGGAGGGCATTCGTATTAACTATCACTATTTAATTCATCAAAAAATCTTGCGTAACAAAAAGCTTCATTAAAGAAATGATTGTTTGTTTTATGTAGTAGGCTTTGCCAGTAACTAAAAATTAAAGCCTTTATGTCTATAGTTAAGAGGCTCCGTCCAAGTTCTACACTACAGGCTATGTTTTATGTTTTATTTGTACCAGGGTGTATCTATTGTTTCTTTTCAGAACTTAATATGGATTTGTTCAACAGTGCTTTTGTCAAAATAAGTCTTATATGATAATAATTCAGGCTCACCAATTTCGCGTTCATATAATAGTATAAGTTTGACAAGGGCATCACAAAGTTTATTCCTAATTGTAATTTTGGTCGTATCGGAATTAGAGAACGACCGTTTTATTATTGTTGTTATTAGTCCTCCCAAAAACCTTTCCTTATTCTTGTATGTTTGATATCATAGCTCAGTCTGCCTTCTTACTTAGCAGTAAAAGGCATTCTTTCTCAGTTTTGTCATCCTGGCCCGTCTAGATTAGCTTTGCTACCTGCGGCGCCCAGAAAGTGTCCATGTAAATTTATGCAAACACCAAATAAACTTGAAAGTTTAAGTTGAAGATAGAACTTTGTAAGCTTTTTTACTAATGCGAGTTCGTAGGATATAACGACCAGATCAAGTCCTTCTATCCTTACTATGTTTGTCTTTCTCTCAAAGATATGTTTGGCTACATTGTTCTTATTTTGGTATAACATTATTAAATTTAATTATATTTTGAATTTAGGATGTCTTTTCTCTTCTGAAACATTAAATATGTGTATTTACCTACTATATTTGAAGTGGTTTCATTTTCTAGGGTAAGTTAATACCGTATCTTATCTTCATCATTTATGTTTTTAAAAATCATCGTGTGTTGAAACGAGAGAATGAAGCTCATTTCTAATGTTATTGAGTGAGTGAGTGAGTGAGTGAGTGAGTGAGTGAGTGAGTGAGGAGGTTGAACTTATATATTAAATGGTGATAACAAGTACTGTTCGATTATTTTCAATTTCGTCTTGTTTTATATTTGATTTTTTAGCATTTTATGACTCCACCAACTGTACTTGTAACCCCTTCTCACAAGTTAGCCAAAAGACCCCAGGATGCCATGGCTCTGTGGATTCAACATCCCAGTGTGGACAGTTTCACTCTTTGTGCCCGTGAAACCAAGCTTTTTGATGGCCTACACCAAAATATAAAAATTGTGAGTAGTTACTTTTTATTATTACTGTTTTTCAAGGTATTGCTTTTTTCCTCTGTAGCGTAATTCTTTGTCTTATAAAGAAATAAACTCGCCCTTTTTAAAGGGTGAGTTGGACTGGAATAGAAAGTGCCCGAACTTGTCTCTGAACATTCGTGCCTATTGGAGTGAACGTAGCAATAAGCACACTCTCTTACTTTTCCTAAAATTAATCTAAGGACACCTTGGTTTTGAAACCTTTATTGTGAAATGATTCTCTTAGAAATAAATCGTAAACGATTTTGACAACGATGCTGCTTCCTCCTCTAAAATGTCTTTGTCCTTTGATTATAAAACATTGCGTTTATCGTACTTTTCTCTTTTTAAATTTTGTTAGTTTTATCAGGGGCTATAGGAAACAGGGTTTCGACTAAATAAATATTACAGTTTATCTCAAGTAAAGTTGAAATACTCACAATGAATCAGTCTTCTGTTTTTTCTGATCGTTGCTCGCCATTTATGTCAAGCAGAATAGCCCTAATAACCCTGCGTTTGATTCAGAAATATCCTGCAAGCGTTCGTCAAGTCTTGGTAACCGCGCGTCGTACTCCAATCCCAGGCGCGGGCGCTAAGCGAGCGAGCGTTAACCCTTATGAGTTAACACTCGCGCGCTTAGCCCCTGCGCCTTAGATTTGATTAGGACGCTCGGTTACCAAGACTTAACGAATGCTTGCGATATAGTTCTGAATCATGATGGCGCGTTGTTAGGGCTATTCTAAAAGAAATAAATAAGGAGAAAAGACCAGTAAAGACAATAGACTACTTCATTGTGAGTAGTTCAACTTTATTTGAGATAAAATGTAATCTTTACTTAGTCGAAACCCATGTTTCCTATAGCCCATGGTTTCATTTATTGTTAGGTCAATTCTTGGATGTATTGATGATGTGTTGGAAAACCTAAAAAATCCAAATGAGATAGTGAATCCTGAAAGGCGGCACTTAAGATTATTGGCTTAAATCCCAGGCTATATCAGTTCATTGTCCCAATTTGAAAACGTAAATTTAAGAGACAGTTTGAGACTTAAATGCATTAATCTAGATAAAAAAGGCGTGGGCTAAGAGGAGAAAGGTAAAAGGAGAATAAGAAAGTACAAACAACAGCAGAGGTGAAAAGAAACACCAATGTAGCATGTTTAAACTGGTGTAGTAGCCTGTCAGACAGTCTGGTCAAATACCCAAAAGATCTTAAAAACTGAAATAAGAGGGTTATATTCGATTAAAGAAAGGGTTGACTTGAGCATTAATTTATTTTGCTTTCTTGCAGAACTGGTTGGCATTTACTAATCTCAATTTGGACAATTTTACCCTTACGAACAGTCTGTTGTTTGCAAACATTACCTCACCATCTCACAGAGACAACTATGCTTTCTGTCAGGTAAGGAAAGTAAATAAGCAAGATTACTAACTTTCATCATAGTCCTATACGTTTATGCATATTTATTTATTCATTTATTTATTTATTTATTTATTTATTTATTTATTTTCTCTTATAGAAAATCAACTTTACAGACCCATTCTCTGTTCCTCCTGTGGTAGTGGTGACGCCTAAACGCAGTTATAACAACTCGCGTCTGTCTGCTGGATCTGGATGTGACGCAATTGTCAGCTGGGTTGAGGTATTTTCTTTAACTTTGCTATGTTTATCGTTGATCCAATAAGCAATTGCTTTAGAGAAAGTAAGTAAGCACGATTTTACATGATCTCCTGAGAATACAAACAAGTCCATATATCTAATATCCACTTGCTTCAAATTTTATCACAACACTGGATGTTTTTGTTGTTTTATGCTGGATTTTTGTGGCACTGTAAGAAGAAATCCACCCTTACTGGACACTTAACTTACTCAAGCAGTCTAGGGTCTGGGTTTGAAGTATGTTCGAAAAATATAACTCGTCCAGAGATTTTCGACATCTAAAGCGTAGAACGGGATGAAATTTTGCCTTATTTTAAAACTAATTTTCGAACAAGGTCTTTCTTGGATCTCTCAGTAAGTAGTTTTTGGTCGGCAGGCTTAAAAATCAATCAAAATGGTTTCAAAAAACAAAGAAACTCAACCAAGATATAAAAATGCGAACTTTAAATTGGCAAAAAAGATGCAACTCTAGCACTGATATAGTCTGCCAAGACGAAAGTATTTTAGCGCCATCTCGATCGGCCACATAACTAAGAGACTTGGAAAACATATACAAAACGTATCCTTTG